>NC_037677.1:47706000-47736124 GCF_003255815.1 Theropithecus gelada
AAAAAAAAAAAAAAAAAAAAAAAAAAAAAAAAAGAAATTATTCATTATTTGAAGGAAAAGAATGAGAGAGAGTAAGTGGGAATATCCTGTCATAAGATTCTAACATTATAATTGAAATGGTATAATACTAATTCAAAGTAGACTTGATATGCCAGTCACAGTGGCTCACACCTGTAATCCCAGCACTTTGGGAGGTCAAGTTGGACAGATCACTTGAGGTCAGGGGTTCAAGACAAACCTGGCCAACATGGGGAAACCCCATCTCTACTAAAAATACAAAAATTAGCTGGGTGTGGTGGTGTACAACTATAGACCCAGCTACTCGTGAGGCTGAGGCACGAGAATCACTTGAACCCAGGAGGCGGAGGTTGCAGTGAGCGGTGATTGCACATACCATTGCACTCCAGCCTGGGCAAAAGAGTGAGGCTCTGTCTCAAAAAAGGAAAGAAAGAAAGAAAAGAAAAAGTAGACTTGATAAATTAAGTTTACATATTGTAATCTTTAGAGAAACTGCTACAAATATAGTAGAAAGAGCTGTAGATAAAATACCAATAAAGGAGACAAAATGCGGTAGTAAAAAAATAATGCCCTATTGACCGAAAAGAAACCAAGAGAGATGATACAAAGAACAAGTAGCACAAATAAACAAATAGCAAGATTGTGTTCTTAAACCCAGCCACATAAAAATTACATTAAGTGAAAAACAAATTAAATAAAAGGAATAAATTGTGAAACTGTATAATAGAACAAAACATTACTATCTGTTATTTACAGAAGATACAAGTTGAAAACAAAATGGATAAGCTCTACCCTAAAACCACTAAACATAAAAAAAGAAAACTGGCATGCCTATACTATTAATATTATCAAAGAGATCTTAAGATAAGTATATTACCATAGATAAAGAGGGACATTTCATAATGACAAAAGGGTTAATTAATCAAGATAACATGAGAATCCTAAATGTGTATGTACATAATAACAAAGCTTCATGTTCTATGAAAAAAATTTTTTAAATTAAAATTAAAAAATTGGATTTGGCTGTTCCATGAAAAAAATTTTTTTAAAATTTAAGGTTCAAAACACATTAACTGAGAAAAATAGGACAGAAATAAAAGAGTAAATAAATAAATCCTCAGAGTTGGAGATTTCTGACTCCCAACAATGAGGCTCTTTCAAGAATATGAAAGCAGAGAGGGTTGAAGAGTTGGGACTAGTTATTCAATGTACCTCAGTGGAAGTGAGAAGTACAGTTTTCAGCTTCAGTTATAAGGGGTGAGATGAGGCTAAGTAAAGAAGATCTGTGGCAAGGTTGGAGACCACAGTATCAGAATCAGTGAATAATTTGGTATGAGGTGGGATAGGACAGGTGGTCCAGGATGAATGCTGGCCTCAGCAAGGGTATGGGAGTCACCTTTACACAATGCCAGATGGGAGAGTTGCAAAAATCAGAGGTCCCTGAATAGCATCCTTTGCCCATAGAAATGGGTAGTTCCTGGTAGTTCCACAAGTGCATGCTGGACAGAACTGCTTACTCCGTGTAGGGAGATAATCTAGGTGTAGAAGGAAAAGTTCAATTACCTCTTCACTTTGGTTTTTCCAAACTATTCTCTGTGGGACTCTGCTTCAGAAGTGTGGGAAATGCCAGATACCATTTCCATCTCTCAGAGAGTTACAATGCACAGTGGCATAAAGGCTATTGGATGCCTGTTGGAAATGTATCTGTTTTTTTTTTTCTTTTCTGTTTATGAGCGTATGAGGTAATACAAATGTTAATTAGCTCAATTCAGCAATTCCACAATGTATACATATTTCTTTTTAAAAATCTTCTATGGAAAAGATGTATACTTATTCCAATATCATGTTACACCTGATAAATATATATAATTTTTTGTCAATTTTCTGTCAACAATTACAGAAGTAGCACATAGATTATGGTAGAACCAGGATGCTGGACATGTGACCTCAGCTTGATCAATCAGATTTTTTTTTTTTCTGAATCTTTGAAAATTGAGCTAATATTGCAAGAACACTAGGATAAGTCAGAAGCCGTTCAGCACATGGCCAGACGCAGTGGCTCATGCCTGTAATCCCAGCTCTTGGGGAAGCTGAGGTGAATGGATCACCTGAGGTAAGGAGTTCAATACCAGCCTGGCCAACATAGTGAAACCCTGTCCCTACTGAAAATACAAAAGTTAGCCGGGTGTGGTGGTACGTGCCTGTAATCTCAGCAACTCTGGAGACTGAGGTACAAGAATCACTTCAACTGGTTAAACCCGGGAGGCGGAAGTTGCAGTGAGCCAAGATTGCGCCACTGCACTGTAGCCTGGGGGACAGAGTGAGACTGTTTCAAAAAAAAAGAAGCCTTTCAGCACAGCCAGGGTAGCTGATGAGCAGAGGACATTTGCTACATTTCCTCTTTCCTTCTTCTTTATAGCTGTTTTGGTCACTTCTATTTACAAGCCCATCTATTTTGAAAGCATATTCAAAATAGATTATTCCTCCAATTCATAAATATACTTTGCTTCAGTTATCCAGAATCGGCTGGGGTTTTTTGTTTGTTTGTTTGTTTTGTATCCCAGAATCTCAAATGACATAGAAAGTGGTACAAAAGAATAGGCTGAGGGCTAAAACCCCAAGAGAAGAGAAGGTGTTTGGCAATCATGCAGCCATGAAAATAGGACAGTGAAATTCTCATTCATATTCCAGAGCGGGAATCTAGTAGCCTTTTGTATCTAGTTACAAAAGAGTTAAGTTCCCTGATGTACCTTCAGAGCAGCGAAAAAGTTAAAAGTAAATAAAAAAGAGTTAAGGTCTTACTTCTAGTGAAATAAAATTAAGTGTCCAGTTGAGGCCAAGATTCTAGGAGAACACATATCATCTGCCATAGATTATTATGAGAGATATGAGGAATATAAACAACCCAGCATAGCGTCATTTCTTCCAAATGTATAACTTAGAACATAACGACAAAATCAGTTCCCTAAATTCTTATCTGAAAGCATGAAGCAAAACTGAAGACTATTGTTTGATCCTGATGAATGATCTTTTAAATTGTGATAAAATATACATGGCATAAAATGTATTAACATTTTTAAGTGTACAACTCAGTGGCATTAAGTGTATTAACACTGTTTTGCAACTATCACCACTAACCACCTCTAGAATTTTTAAAAATTGAAACTCTGCACCCATTAAACAATAACTCCCTATTCTCCCTTCACAACAGCCACTGGTAACCACATCCTACTTTCTGAATCTATGACTGCCTATTCTACGTACCTCACATAAGTGAAATGATACAATATTTGCCTTTTGTCTTCAGTGTTTTTCTATAGGTTTTCTGTTTCTTGTATTATTTGTCTGTTTGACTATTATTTCCTTCCTTCTGACAGCTTTGGGTTTAATTTGTGCTTTTTCTAGTCCCTTAAGGTATAAAGTTAGGTTGTTGATTTGAGATCTTTCTCTCTCTCTTTTTTTTTTTTTTTTTTTTTTTTTTTTGAGACGGAGTCTCGCTCTGTCGCCCAGGCTGGAGTGCAGTGGCCAGATCTCAGCTCACTGCAAGCTCCGCCTCCCGGGTTCACGCCATTCTCCTGCCTCAGCCTCCCAAGTAGCTGGGACTACAGGCGCCCGCCACCTCGCCCGGCTAGTTTTTTGTACTTTTTAGTAGAGACGGGGTTTCACCGTATTAACCAGGATGGTCTCGATCTCCTGACCTCGTGATCTGCCCGTCTCGGCCTCCCAAAGTGCTGGGATTACAGGCTTGAGCCACCGCACCCAGCCGATCTTTCTCTTTTTAAAGTAATCATTTATAGCTATAAATTTCCCTCTTAGGCCAGGCACGGTGCCTCACACCTGTAATCTCAGCACTTTGGGAGACCGAGGCGGGCAGATTGCCTGAGCTCAGGAGTTCGCGACCAGCCTGGGGAACATGGTGAAACCCCGTTTCTACTAAAATACAACAAATTAGCTGGGCGTGGTGGCAGGCACCTGTAGTCCCAGCTACTTGGGAGGCTGAGGCAGGAGAACCACTTGAACCTGGGAGGTGGAGCTTGCAGTGAGCCGAGATCGCACCACTGCATTTCAGCCTGGGCGACAGAGCTAGACTCCGTCTCAAACAAAACAAAACAAAAAAAACAAAAAAAAAAACCCCAAAATTTCCCCTCTTAGGAGTGCTCCTATAAGTCCTGTAAGTTTTGGCATGCTGCTTTTTTTTTTTTTTTTTTTTTTTTTTTTGAAACAGATTCTTACCTGTCACCCAGGCTGGAGTGCAGTGGCATGATCTTGGCTTACTACAACCTCTGTCTCCCAGGCTCAAGTCATCCTCCCACCAATTCATGCCAAGTAGCTAAGACCGCAGGCATGCACCACCACGCCTGGCTAATTTGTTGTGTTTTTGGTAGAGATGGATTTTCACTATATTGCCCAGGCTGGTTTCAAACTCTCATTAACTCAAGTGATCTGCCTGCCTCGACCTCCCAAAGTGCTGGGATTATAGACATGAGCCACCGCATCCAGCCTGGCATGCTGCTTTTTTGTTTTCATTTGTCTCAAGATATTTTGTATTTTCCTTTGTGTTTTCTTTTTTGACCTGTTGGTTATGTAAGATTATGTTGTTTAATTTCCATGTATTTGTGATTGTTCCAGCTTTTCTTCTGTTATTGATTTCTAGTTTAATTCTATTGTGATAAAAAATATAGTTTGTGTAATTTCAATCTATTAAAATTTATTAAGACTAGTTTTATGACCTATAATGTGATCTCTCTTAGAGAATGCTCCATGTGCTCTTGAGAAAAATGTTATATTATCTTATACATGTCTGTTAGGTTCAGTTGGTTTATAGTGTTTGTTTTAGTCTATTTAGACTGTTATAACAAAATATAATAAACAGGGTGTCTTATAAACAATGCAAACTTATTTCTCACAGTTCTGGAGGCTGGGAAGTCCGAGATGAAGGCATCACTAAATTTGGCATCTGGTGAAGGACTGCTTCCTTGTAGACAGCCATCTTTTCACTGTTACCTCATGTGGTTGGAGGGCTGAGGGATCTCTCTGGGGTCTCTTTTGTAAGGGCACTGTTCTCATTCATGAGGAATCTGCTGTCATAACCTAACCTTCCAAAGTCCCCACCTCCTAATACCATTATGTTTGGGGTTGGATTTCAAGATATGAATATTGGGAGAACATAAACATTCAGTCCATTGCAGTATTGCTCAAGTCTTCTATTTCCTTATTGATCTTTGATCTGGTTGTGGTATTCATCATTGAAAGTGGAATATTTAAGCATCCAATTATTTTTATTTTTTATTTTAATTTTTTTGACTCTTGTTGCCCAAGCTGGAGTGCAATGGTGTGATCTCAGCTCACTGCAAACTCTGCCTCCTGGGTTCAAGCGATTCTCCTGCCTCAGCCTCCCGAATAGCTGGGATTACAGGCATGTGCCACCACGCCCAGCTATTTTTGTATTTTTAGTATAGATGGGGTTTCTCCATGTTGGTCAGGCTGATCTCAAACTGCCAATCTCAGGTGATCTGCCTGCCTTAGCCTCCCAAAGTGCTGGGATTACAGGCATGAGCCATTGCGCCTGGCCAAGTGTCTGATTATTATTGTAGAACTGTCTGTTTCTCCCTTCAATTATGTCAGTGTTTGCTTCATATATTTTGGAAATGTGATGTTTAGTCCATATGTTTATAATTGTTATATCTTCTTGCTGTTTTAACCATTTTATCAATGTATAATGTCTTCCTTTGTCTCTTGTAACCATTTTTAATTTGAAGTCTATTTTGTCTGATTTTATTATAGCCACCCCAGTCAATCTTTTAGTTACTATTTGCATGGAATATCTTTTTATATCCTGTAATTTTCTGTCTGTTTGTGTCCTTTGCTCTAAAATGAGTCTCTTGTTGACAGCATATAGTTGAATCATGTTTTCTTTTTAATCCATTCCACCGATCTATTCCTTTCGACTGGGGATTTTAACCCATTTTACATTTAAAGTAATTACTGATGAGGAAAGATTTACTTTTGCTGCTTTGTTATTTGTTTTTGTTTGTCTTATAGCTTTGTTGGCTCTTACTTGCTCCTTTACTCTCATCTGCTGTGTTTAGTTACATTTTATCAGTGCCACATTTTGATTCCTTTCTCATTTCCTTTTGTATTTATTCTATCAATATTTACTTTATTTTATTTTAAGTTCTGGGGTACATGTGCAGGATGTGCAGATTTGTTACATAGGTAAACATGTGCCATGGTGGTTTGCTATGCCTATCAGCCCATCACTTAAGTATTAAGCCCAGAATGCATTAGCTATTTTTCCTCATGCTCTCTCTCCCCCAGTGCACCACCCCCCAACAGGCCCCAGGGGTCCCTGTGTCCATGTATTCTCATTGTTCAGCTCCCACTTATAAGTGAAGACATGTAGTGTTTGGCTTTCTGTTCTGCATTAGTTCTATCAATATTTTTTGATAGAATAATTTTTTATTACCTTGGGGATTACATATAACATCCTAAAGTTATAGCAATCTAATTTAAATTGATGCAAACTTAACTTCAATGCCATACAAACACTCCTATAAAGCTCTTCTCTCCCCTACTTTATGGTATTAATGTCAAAATTACATCTTCATACATTGTGTACTCATTAATACAGATTTGTAATTTTTATGTATTTATCTTTTAAATCCCGTGGAAGATAAAAAATGGCTTACAAACCAAAATTACAATAATACTGATTTTTGTATTTGCCCATGCATTTACTAGAGACCTTTATATTTTCGTATGACTGAAAATTACTGTCTAGTGACTTTTCATTTCAACATGAAAGACTCTATGAACTAAAAAGACAAATTATCTGCTCCTTACAAATCCAATACACAATGGTGGAACAGAGACAGGTTACCACAAAGACATTCCATCAAAAAGGAATGAATGAAGATACAGAACGAACATTGGTTCATGGCAAGATACTGTGAGGTCCTGCTACCCTGTGTGTAGAAAATATTCCTTGAATTAGACACTTATTCTGATCTTCAGGAGGGGTTCCCAATTCATTATTCTCTATACCTCCTGACTAGCTTCTGGGAAAGGGTCCGTCCCTTTCTATTATCCTGCTTGGCATTTTCTGAAGTGGACATTGGAGACTATGCACTCTTTGGAAGCTGAGCAGTGTTCTGAGCTTCTTTCTTGTCTATAGAAGTCTGGAGGGGTTTTTTTGTTTGTTTGTTTTTTTGTTTTTGTTTTGTTTTTGACCAGGCACAGTTGCTCATGCTTGTAATCCCAGCACTTTCAGAGGCCAAGGTGGGTGGATCACCTGAGGTCAGGAGTTCAAGACCAGCCTGGCCAACATGGCAAAGCTCCATCTCTACTAAAAATACAAAAATTAGCCTGGTGTGGTGGCATGCACCTGTAATCGTAGCTACTCAGGAGGCTGAGGCAGGAGAATCACTTGATCCTGGGAGGTGGAGGTTGCAGTGAGCCAAGATTACGCCACTGCATTCCAGCCTGAGTGACAGAGCTAGACTCTATCTCAAAAAAAAAAAAAAAAAAAAAAAAAAAGAATGCTGGAGGTTTTCAGGGAACATTTAATGTCATGTCCAGGCTCTTTATTTATTTGGTACTATCTAATTCTAATCAGCTTCATTTGCAACAGCATATCCACAGTTCTTTTTTTTGAGCCTCACCTCACTCTGTCACCAGGCTGGAGTGCAATCTTGGCTCACTGCCACCTCTGCCTCCTGGGTTCAAGTGATTCTCATGCCTCAGCCTCCCAAGTAGCTGTGATTACAGGTGTGCGCCACCATATCCAACTAATTTTTTGTATTTTTAGTACAGACAGGATTTCACCATGTTGGCCAGGCTGGTCTTGAACTCCTGACCTCAAGTGATCCTCCCACCTCAGCCTCCCAAAGTGCTGGGATTACAGGCATGAGCCACTGCGCCCGGCATATAGTTCTTTTCTTTTCTTTTCCTTTTTTTTTTTTTTTTTTTTTTTTTACAGGATCTCTGTCACCTAGGCTGGAGTGCAGTGGCACAACTTAGTTCACTGCAACCTCTGCTTCCTGGGCTCAAGAAATCCTCCCACCTCAGGCTAAGTAGCTGGGAATATAGGCACATGCCACCATGCCTGGCTAATTTTTGTATTATTATTATTATTATTATTATTATTATTGGTAGAGACAGGATTTCACCATGTTGCCTAGGCTGGTCTCGAACTCCTGAGCTCAAGCAATCTGCCTGGGTTAGCCTCCCAAAGTGTTGAGATTACAGGCATGAGCCACCAAGCCTGGCCCACCATTCTTTTCTTGACACAGCTCCACCTATCTATCTATTTAGTACCAGGAACAAGGAGCCCATCATGCTTGGTGAGTAATATGGTTTGGATTTATGTGCCTGCCCAAATCTCATGTCAAATTGGAGGAAGGGCCTGGTAGGAGGTGATTAGATAATGGAGGCAGATTTCTCCCTTGCTGTTCTCATGATAGTGAATGAGTTCTCATGAGATGTAATGGTTTAAAAGTATATGGCACTTCCCCCTTCACTCTCTCTCTCTGCCCTGCAATGCCATGGGAAGAAGGTGCTTACTTCCTTTTCATCTTCTGCCATGATTGTAAGTTTCCTGAGGCCTCCCGGTCATGCTTCCTATTAAGCCTGCAGAACTGTGAGTCAATTAAACCTCTTTACTTTATAAATTTCCCAGCCTCAGGTAGTTCTTTATAGCGTGTGAGAATGAACTAATACAGTGAGCGAGTGTTATTGGCTGGATTATATCTTCCTGAATTTCATATGTTGAAGTCCTAACTCTCAATACTCTGAATGTGACTGTATTTGGAGATGGGGTCTTTAAAGAGATAATTAAGTTTAAATCAGGTAAATGGGGTGGACCCTAGTCCAGTATGACCAGCGTCCTTATAAAAAAATATTAGGACAAGGCCGGGAGTGGTGGCTCATGCCTCTAATCCCAGCACTTCAGGAGGCTGAGGCATGGTGAAATCAGGAGTTCAAGGCAAGCCTGGCCAATATGGTGACACCCCGTCTCTACTAAAATTACAAAAATTGGCTGGGTGTGGTGGCATGTGCCTGTAATTCCAGCTACTTGGGAGGCTGAAGCAGGAAAATTGCTTGAATCCAAGAGGCAGAGGTTCCAGTGAGCCAAGATGGAGCCATTGCACTCCAGCCTGGGTGACAGCGTGAGAGTCCATCACAAAAAAAAAAAAAAAAAAAAAAAAAAAAAATAGGACATAGACACACATGAGGGAGAGAATACGAAGACAAAAGAAGAAGATGGTCATCTAGAAGAAAAGNACACATGAGGGAGAGAATACGAAGACAAAAGAAGAAGATGGTCATCTAGAAGAAAGGGAGAGAGGCCTTATAATAAAACCAGCCCTGTCAATGCCTTGATCTTGCACTTCTAGTCTCCAGAACTGAGAAAACAAATTTCTGTTGTTTAAATCACCCAGTTTCTGGTACTTTGTTATGACAACCCTGGCAAACTAATACAGAGAGCAGTACTTTTGTTCTTTTCCTCCTGAACCATTACATCCAGTTGAGAGGATTTACTGGGTGACAACTAAATCTATTCAGAGATTTTAATTATAGATGTGACAGAAATAATCTTGGTTGGATCCTTGCCTGAAATGTGAGTTCTAATAGTCATTCTTGTTGTTTAAAGTTCCTCTAAAGTCTATATTTTATTAATTGGAAGTAAAAGACATTGGCTAACATGGTGAAACCCCGTCTCTACTAAAAATACAAAAAAATTAGCCAGGCATGGTGGCAGGCACCTGTAGTCCCAGCTACTCGGGAGGCTGAGGCAGGAGAATAGTGTGAGCCTGGGAGGCGAAGTTTGCAGTGAGCCAAGATTGCACCACGGCACTCCAGCCTGGGTGACAGAGCAAGACTCTGTCGCAAAAACAAACAAACAAACAAACAAACAAAAACAACCACATTTGCCACTCTCAATCCTGCAAATTCCTGAGTTTCTATACTCTCTATTCCCTTCCATTCCTGCCCTACAAATTAATTCATTATTTTCTTGGTACATCTCTTCCTTAATTTAGCATGTCATATGCAGCCAACATTATTATTTTGTTTTCTAGTCTCTTTTCCTGGAGCTACAAGCATACAAGGTTTATTATCTACCTTTCAAGTTATTGTGGGTGATCGTTTTGTCAAATGTACCAATGGAAAACAGGTTCCAAAATTAGTTTCCTTGCCCCATCACTTGATCCCTAAGCCAATGCCACAAAAACCTGGTTTTTGTAAAGACCCTTCATCTCTAGGCATCAATTTTTGTATCAATCAAGATATGCTAGGCTATGTCAAAATCATAATGACATAGAATAACAAAGATTTATTTTTCATTCATGCTGGATGTTTATTTGTTGCTGGGGCCTCTTCACTTTCCATCTTTTCATGTTAGGATCTAGGCTGATGGAGCAGTCATAATCTTGAACATTGCCCAACTCAAAAATGAAAAGACAGAGAGCTCCAGAGGGTGATAAATTGGTAATTAGATGCTCCGGCCCTGAAGTGACGCACATCATCTGCTTACAACTGATTGCTCAGGACTAGCCATATGGTTCCACCCAACCACAACAGAACCAGGAAATGCAACTAACCACATGCCCCAAAGGTGGAGCATGGGAAATATTTGGTCAACAGCATTACTCCAATTGCATATGAACCATATAATCAAATGTACCTAGGTCTGGTGACTTGAGGCCCAGTTTCACGAGAGTTGCAGCCCCTCACCCATTCCATTTCCAGACTTGAGGCCCCTGGCGAACAAGTACATAGTGTGCACCTTTCTGCTAGTCTTCCACAAAGGAATCTGTGATGATTTTGGCAGGTAACTGTGCCAAGTGAAGAGTAATCCCCAAAATTTTCAGTTACAATTGACCATGGCTCTGTGATAAAACCAATTCCTTGATACACAGACCACCAGGTTGGTTCACCAATCAGGGTTCTCACAGTATCAGGTGATAAATGAAACTGACCAGAGTCAACAACAGCCCCATGGCATGGGGCAGCAGCAATCATTCAGGGTCATTTCCCCAGTTTTTGGATGTGTAGATAGAGCAGATGGCCTCACTGCCATGGAATTGCTCCCTGACTTAGAGGATAAGTCTATTGCAGTATGAAAAGCCAAGTAGAAGCCACTGGAACACCCCTCCTGGCTATGGGAGGAAATGAAAAGGAAGTTAACTCTCTGACTTTTGAGGCTTGAGGTTATCGGAGTTGTGTTTGTCTCATCTTTTTGAATTTTCATGTCAGCAATTGCTCTCATGTAGCATGAAGGGTGTGTGCAGCTAGGGGAATTGAGTCAGGGAGAAGCCAGCAGAGACTCAGATAAAAGCAGGTAGACTGGATGGTACCAGGGGATGGCCAATAACCAGGGACCAAATCCAGGGGATCTTCACAGAGTTCTTTATGTGATGCATGTGAGAGACCTGATCAAGGGCAGTGGCAGGAGGAGTGACTTCACAAAGTCAAAGACGAAATGTAGCAGGACAAGGGGAGGCGGGGCCCTCTCAGGGCACGAGTCTGTCCTATAACTGGAACAGCACCTTATGTAACCCCAGGCAAGACTGCTCCTTATGCAAAGCTCAGTTTTTCCAACTTTAGTTCATCACAAGTACACAAAACTTCTGAGTTGTAGAAAAAATAGTTATGTTGGCTGGGCGCAGTGGTTCAGCTTGTAATCCCAGCACTTTGGGAGGCCCAGGTGGGTGGATCACCTGAGGTCAGAAGTTCGAGAACAGCCTGGCCAACATGGAGTAGAGACGGGCCAACCCCGTCTCTACAAAAATGCAAAATTTAGCTGGGCATGGCGGTGCACGCCTGTAGTTCCAGATACTCAGGGGGCTGAGGCAGGACAATCGCTTGAACCCGGGAGGCAAAGGTTGCAGTAAACCAAGATCCCACCACTGCAATCCAGCCTGAGAGACAGAGTGAGACTCTGTCACAAAAAAAAAAGAGAAGAAAAAGTAGTTATGTCTATGTATACCTAATTTAGTTACTCACACTTTAAACCACATATCACAGAAAGTAATATTTCCATTTATACATGCTGCATTTGCCCATTCTACATTTTCTGAAGCAATTTTATTTCTAAAACTTCTACATGGATCAGGGACCTCAGGGTCTTTATCATCCCTGGAGCCTCATATTGAGTCATCCCACAGGTTTCTGGAAAACCTCCTTTCTTGAGACCAACAAGACCAAAAAGCCTTGAGGAGTTCAACTCCCTATTTACTCTCATAAAGGTCTCAAGGAAATGAGTTTTCAGATGGTGCACTTATTGCAGGTGGAAATGGTTGCCTGCTTGACCACTCAGCAGAGGTGTGAGGCTGGCCTAACACCAAGGGAACACCCAAAGCACTGCTTACTAAAGGGTGAGAAAAGCTAAGGACCCTGACATTTGCAACATGGTCACAACGGATTATCTCATGGACAAAGGATTTACAAGGGTTGCTTATGTTAAAAGAAAAAAAAAATAAAAGAGGGAAACTTTGAGAAAAGTTTTAAGAGTGGTATCAACAGGCTGGGCGCAGTGGCTCAAACTTGTAATCCCAGCACTTTGGAAGGCCGAGGTGGGCGGATCACCTGAGGTCAGGAGTTCAAGACCAGCCTGACCAACATGGTGAAACCCTGTCTCCACAAGAATACAAAAAAATTAGCCAGGCGTGGTGGCACATGCCTATAGTCCTAGCTACTTGGGAGGCTGAAGCAGGAGAATCGCTTGAACCCGGGAGGTGGAGGTTGCAGTGAGCCGAGATCGTGCCACTGCACTCCAGCCTGGGCAACAGAGAGAGACTGTATCAAAAAAAAAAAAAAAAAAAAAAAAAAAAAAAAAAATTACAATGTCTAGAATTTTCTTTAAATAGTCCAGTGCAAGAATTGAAGACAATACAGGGAGGAAGTGTGTGTGTTGGGATAGGGAGGCAAGTGAAGACGAAACAAGATTGGCCACAGCTGATGATTAGTCAAGCTAGGTCGTGAGTACCTGGGGGAGGATTATGCCATTTTCTCTAATTTTAAGTATGACGTCTTCCATAGTGAAAAATAAAACAAAATAAAATATTTGCAAAAGTTTGGTTTTTAAACTTAGGTAATTGTAGTATGAGAAGCATTATAAAAACTAGATAACAATTTCCTCTTTGCTGAAAGATTCTTTGAAAACTAATTACTCTCAACATTGGTGTCTGTGTTAGTAATGTTACCGGGGGCTCCTTGCTCTCAGAGCTCCCAAGATGGTGGCAGGCTGCTTCCAAGATGGTGGCAAGCCTCCTGTTCTCTGCCCTGGGGTTCTTGGCCTCACGGATTCCAAGGAATGGAATCTTGGGCCATGCGGTGAGGGTTATAGCTCTATTAAAAGCCGTGGGTCACGGAAGAGAACCGTGGAACCCAATGACTAGTGTTCAGCTTGATTAGGATGAACTCAGGCACTTAGCCATGCAGGAACAATGGCAAGCCTTTAGCCTGATCAGGAGCACAAGGAACACCCTGCTGGATTGGGAGAGATGGAAGTCAGCGGCGGGTCTGCCACCGCCACCAACAGCAGTGGTGGACCTCAAGCGAAAGCTCAGCTCCAGCCGTAGCAAACACAGACCGGAAGAGAGTGCAGTTACAAGATTTAATAGAGTGAAAACAGAGCTCCCACACAAAGGGAGGGGACCCAAAGAGGGTAGCCCTGGCTGGCTGGAATGCTTGGGTTTATATCCCCATCATTGTCCCTCCCGCTGTGCTCTCAGACTGTAGATGATTGGCTATTTCTTTACCTCCTGTTTTTGCCTGATTAGCTTTTCAGTGAGCTCTCTTTATCACCTGATTGGTCGGGTGTGAGCTAAGTTGCAAGTCCCGTGTTTAAAGGTGGATGTGGTCACCTTCCCAGCTAGGCTTAGGGATTCTTAGTCGGGCTAGAAAATCCAGCTAGTCCTGTCTCTCAGTAATTTGACCAAAGGCACACACCCACTAAAGGTATAGTTGAGATCTGGTCTTGCATAGCTTTATTCCCAAGCTCCCTCACTTGACAATTATGTGATACTGCGTCACAGCCAACCACTCCAGAACCTCAAACTGGTTTATTGTGCAACCTTCTCACCTGTCTTGATCTGGATTAGGACTTGCACTTGGTCAATTAATTAGGCAGCAGTGAGCACCTATCCCGGAGAGTGGCCTACCAGCTTTGAGTATGCAGTGTGCCATGGACATTGTCAATATGCTCTCAAGACAAAAAAGAGAGCTGGGTACAGTGACTCATGCCTGTAATCCCAGCACTTTGAAAGGCTGAAGCAGGTGGATCACATGAGCCCAGGAGTTCAAGACCAGCCTGGGCACATAGTGAGACCCCATCTCTTCAAAAAATTTAAAAATTAGCTGGCCAGGCGTGGTGGCTCACACCTGTAATTCCAGCACTTTGGGAGGTTGAGGTGGGTGGATCATCTGAGGGCAGGGGATAGAGACCAGCCTGGCCAACATGGCAAAACCTCGTCTCTACTAAAAAATACAAAAATTAGCCAGGTACGGTGGCTTGCACCTATAATCCCAGCTACTCAGGAGGTGTAGGCAGGAGAATCGCTTGAACCCAGGAGGAGGAGGTTGCAGTAAACTGAGATCATACTACTACACTCCAGCCAGGGTGACAGAGCAAGATTCCATCTCAAAAAAAAAAAAAAAAAAAAATTAGCTGGGCATGGTGGCACATGCCTGTAGGCCCAGCTACTTGGAAGGCTGAGGTGGGAGGATTTCTTTAGCCCAGGAGGTCGAGGCTGCAGTGAGTTATGATCACACCACTGCACTCCAGCCTGGGCAACAGAGTGAGACTCTTTTTTTTTTTTTTTTTTTTTTGAGACGGAGTCTCGCTCTGTCGCCCAGGCTGGAGTGCAGTGGCCGGATCTCAGCTCACGGCAAGCTCCGCCTCCCGGGTTCACGCCATTCTCCTGCCTCAGCCTCCCGAGTAGCTGGGACCACAGGCGCCTGCCACCTCGCCCGGCTAATTTTTTGTATTTTTTAGTAGAGACGGGGTTTCACCGTGTTAGCCAGCATGGTCTCGATCTCCTGACCTCGTGATCCGCCCGCCTCGGCCTCCCAAAGTGCTGGGATTACAGGCTTGAGCCACCGCGCCCGGCCAACAGAGTGAGACTCTTGTCTCAAAAGAAAAGTTAGAAAAAAAAAGAAAGGAAAGGAGAACATGTGTCAATCTGGAGAGTCAGTTAAGTGGAGCTTGGTTAAGAGAGCTGCTATTGTATTTTTGAGGAAACAATGTATTAGTCAGCTTTGCTATGGTAACAAACAGCACCCCCCACCACCTAATCGCATGGCTTACTATAATATACATTTCTTTCTCTTTCACATTGCATGTTGGTGTCTGCAAATCAGTGGTGGTGGCTCTACTGCATGTATCATCTCATTCCAGGACTAGCCTGAAAGATCAGCCTCTTTTTAGCACATGCCATTCTTGTGGCAAAGGGAAACAAACAGGGGACAGAGCTGAAACACCTAATGGCTCTTAAAGGTTTGGCTCATCTGTGGTGGATATTACTGCTGTTCACATCCCATTGGCCAAAGCAGGTCAAAGAACTATACTCTGACTTTGGAAAGCCACTGCAGATCACATGTATAATCCTCTTACAGGGAAGGAAGCAGATGGTTGGAATCAATAATCCAATCACCTGCATATTCCAAGATGTTAACTATTGCTGCAGTACAGTGTATGAATATTGTTGTTATTTTTCCATTCTCATATTTCTCATTTTTACAGTATTTATGCCATTTTTATAACTCGACATCTATCCTATTAGGGTAAATTATAATGTCTGGAAGAGCTCACCTTGCCCATTATCTGGCCTTTGTTGAAGGAATTTGCTGACTATGAAAATCATACCATTCACCTTGTACCAATCAATCTGCCCACTTGACTTCTTTTTGAACAGAGTCCAGATTGTTTCAATTACTAGTTACTACATTGTGACTGAAAATTGAGCACTTATAAGCATTAGTGAAAATATATGTATGAAAGAGGCTGACATGTATTAGATATTCAAAAAGACTTCTTCAATCTAAATTATGGGCTATTTACATTGATAAATTTTCCAACACAACATAATGAAAAAATCTGGTTTCACTTGTAGCATTTTATTTTGTAATTCACTTCCATTACAAAAGTGATAAATGTTCATTTTTGAAAATTATAAATATATAATTTTCAAAATTATAAAAATATTAAAAAGCAAAAAGCAGTAGATAAAAGCACTAGTCATCTCACCACCCTGAGACAACCACTTTTAGCATTTTAGTCAATATATTTTCAGTGATATTTCCAGTATATGTAAATATATTAAAAGGGTTCATATTATGATTGACTGGTTTCAATTCTCATTATGGTATGACTTCTGTATGCCATTAAGTATTATCTTACAGTATTAATGGCTGTGCAATATCTTATCCTATGAGAGAAGCCTATTTTATTTTAACTAGTCTTCTATTAATTATCAATTGTGTTAAAAATTCCCTTATAAATGAATAATTTCAGACATCTATAATTAATTATTTCCATAGGCAGCTTTCTGGGATCAGAAATTCTGGAACAAATTATTATGTACAGTTTTAAGGGTCACAGTATTGAATTACAAGAAGAATACTCAAAATCAGTCTACTTTGTAATATTATATATGATTGCAGATCATCTGTGGTATTTGTCTTCCTGCATTCATCAGTCCCCTAAAGGGATACCAAGGTACTCTTCAATGTTAAAGCAAGTAGAAAACTTTCACATGCAGAAATAGTTAACTAGATAATTTGGAATTACCCTCCCACCAAAGACAACTGAAACAATCCATATGGAATATAAAAAGCTTCTGGCCAGGTGTGGAGGCTCATGCCTATAATCCCAGCACTTTGGGAGGCCGAGGCAGGTGGATCACTTGAGACCAAGAGTTCTAGACCAGCCTAACCAACATGGCAAAACCCTGTCTCTACTAAAAATACAAAAATTAGCCAGGCATGGTGGCAAATGCCTGTAGTCTCAGCTACTCAGGAGGCTGAGGCATGAGAATTGCTTGAACCCAGGAGGTGGAAGCTGCAGTGAGCCTAGATTGTGACACTGCACTCCAGCCCAGGCAACAGAGTAAGACTCTCTCTCAAAACAAACCAGAAACAAACAAAAAGCTTCTTTCTAAAACATCAAAAAGCTAACAAGTAGCAAGAAATTGTCTTGACAATTATTGTCAAGGGTCAATATCCCTTGGTAGAAATCCAGAGAGAAGAGCTCAGCATTTGGGCCACTTTTGTCAATCAGAAAAGGTGGTTAAAACACTGAGGAGGCTCGGCCTTTCCAAGGGAGGGATAACTCTGGAAAACCACCCCATACTTTAGGAGTGGAATTTTGATTGACTAAACCCTGAAAGTAAAAGTAAACAAAAAGCCTTCCCCTTTACTGTAGCTCAGTTTCAAGAAATCTGGGTGATTCAGAAAAATTTCCAGCACTAAAATGGATTACAGTGGTCCTGGGTTGCTAATGTCCCCACACATTTGCAAAAGTAAATGAAAATCATTTCTAAAGGAAGATGACATCATCCTAGTATTAAAATTACTCCAATAAATTTTTCAAGTACAGTTGCTAACACACAATCAAAGATAACCAGGCATAACAAGAAATGAAATAAGAACAAAAGTAAGCATGAACAATAGAAAACAGAAAGAGGCTCACAGATACTCCAGATAGTGGAATTACTAGACAGAGATGAGGGGGAAAAGAACTATCTTACTATCATCATAAGGATAAAAACTGAACTCAAAAATTCCAGCAAAATGTTGGAAACTATAAAAACAGACATTGAAGATTCAGGACTAAAAAACATAATAACACGAATTAAAAACTCAATGGATGAGTCTAAAAACAGAGTAAATAAATAAGACAAGTTAGAAGAATTCATCCAGAATGGAGCACAAAGAGATAAATGGATGACGAATGGAAGAGAAGATTAGAGACATAGACGGCACAGTAAGAAAGACCAATATACATTTAATTGGAATTCCAGAAGAAAGAAGAAATAGAGCAAAAGCAATACTTGAATAATGAATGAGACTTCCAGAACTGATGATTCAAGGACATGATGCAGAAATGGTAATGAAAGATTATCAGTCCACAGATTCAAGAAGCCCCCAAAATCGCACACAGTACTTAATTTATTCAATTACTTAGAGACAGAGTCTTACTCTGTCACCCAAGCTGGAGTGCAGTGGTGTGATCATAGCTCACTACAGCCTTGAATCCCTAGGCTCAAGTGATTCTGTCACCTCAGCTTCTTGAGTAGTTGGGGATACAGACATGAGCCACCATGCCCTGCTAATTTTCTTTCTTTCTTTTTTTTTTTTTTTGTAGAGACAGGGTCTCATTAAGTTGCCTAAGCTGGTCTTGAACTCCTGGCCTCAAGCAATCCTTCCATTCAGTCTCCCAAAGTGTTGGGATTGCAGGCGTGAGCCACTACATCCAGCCATACACAGTATTAACATAAATCACACGCAGATGCTTAATTGTAAAACTGCAGAAAACCAAAACTAAAGAGAAAATCTTAAAAACAAGCAGAACAGAAAAAAGTAGATTATCTGCAGAGGAACAGACAGACTGACAGCTGATTTCTTATTAGCAACTACAAAATCTGGAAGACAGTGAAATTATGTTTAATGTGATAAAGGAAAATAATTAACAACTTAGAATTTTATATTTAGTAAAATATCCTTCAAAAGTGAAATTTTTTGGCTGGGCACACCGGTTCAAAAATACAAAATTTAAGGCCGGGCGCGGTGGCTCAAGCCTGTAATCCCAGCACTTTGGGAGGCCGAGACGGGCGGATCACGAGGTCAGGAGATCGAGACCATCCTGGCTAACACGGTGAAACCCCGTCTCTATTAAGAAATACAAAAAACTAGCCGGGCGAGGTGGCGGGCGCCTGTAGTCCCAGCTACTCGGGAGGCTGAGGCCGGAGAATGGCGTGAACCCGGGAGGCGGAGCTTGCAGTGAGCTGAGATCCGGCCACTGCACTCCAGCCTGGGCGACAGAGCGAGACTCCGTCTCAAAAAAAAAAAAAAAAAAAATACAAAATTTATCTGGATGTGGTGGTGGGCACCTGTAGTCCCAGCTATTCGGAAGGCTGAGGCAGGAGAATTGCTTGAACCCAGGAGGCAGAGGTTGCAGTGAGCTGAGATTGTGCCACTGCACCCCAGCCTGGGTGACAGAGGGAGACTCAAAAAAAGAAAATTATTTCATTTTTGAGATGGGGTTTCACTCTCCCACCCAGACTCATGCCACCCATGGCAGTGGCATGATCATGGCTCCCCACAGTCTTGACTTCCTAGGCTCAGGTGATCCTCCTACCTCAGCCTCCTGAGTAGCTGGGACTACAGTCACCTGCCACAATGCCCGGCTAATTTTTGTATTTTTTTGTAGAAACAGGGTTTCACCATGTTTCCCAGGCTGGTCGCAAACTCCTGGGCTCAAGCGATCCACTCGCCTCAGCCTCCCAAAGTGCTGGATTGCAGGCATGAACCACCATGCCCAGCCAAGAATGAAGTTTAAATAAACACATTTTTAGGGAAACAAAACCAAAATAATTTGCTTTCAGAAGACCACACTGAAGGAAAAACTAAACAGGTCTCATCCCTTCAGATAGAGGGAAATGATTCTAGAAGAAAGATTGGAGATTTGGGAAGAAAAGAAAACCAATGAAATGGTAGATATTTGGATAAGGCTAATGAATATTGGCTGTGTAAGACAACAATTACAATGTCTTGTAGGGTTTTAAATAAATGTAGAATTTGGGCTGGGCACGATGGCTCAAGCCTGTAATCCCAGCACTTTGGGAGGCCGAGACGGGCAGATCACGAGGTCAGGAGATTGAGACCATCCTGGCTAACACGGTGAAACCCCGTCTCTACTAAAAATACAAAAAACTAGCCGGGTGAGGTGGCGGGCGCCTGTAGTCCCAGCTACTTGGGAGGCTGAGGCAGGAGAATGGCGTAAGCCCTGAAGGCGGAGCTTGCAGTGAGCTGAGATCGGGCCACTGCACCAGCCCAGGCTGGAGTACTTCTATAATGAGCCCACCAAAGGATGGGGAGATTAGAGAATTATCCGCTGACTGTAAACCCTGAGGTAAAAAAGTAGAGAGACCTCAGTGCCTAAATGGGGTTCTGGTAACTTGCATGGAACTGTCTAAAAGTTGCATGGGTTGCACTAAAAGTAAAAACATCACAACTACCTGATACAGTTCTTTGGCCTTTGTGACCAATACTCTGGCTGGAAATGTTCTATGTGCCTTCGACATTCAATCCAGTCTGTGCCTTGGAAGGTGGATAGACAAGAGCACAGTTGTTCTGTAAGATGCCAGCGAGTAAATATTTGAGGCTTTGTGGGAATATGGTTTCCGTTGCAACTACTCCATCCTGCTGTTGTAGCCTGAAAGCAGCTATAGTAATATTAACAAGTGGGCGTGACTGCACTCCAATAAAATTTTAGTTATGAACATAGAAATTTAAATTTCCTGCAATTTTATGTTATGAAATATTATTCTTCTTTTGATTAAGAAGACTTAATTTTTCCTGTGATCTAGTGGAATTATATATTTTAAAAAAAACTTTATCTTTTAGAGCAGTTTTAGGTTCACAGTAAAATTTAATGGAAAGTATAGAGTTCCCATATACCCACCCCCAACAGTCTTCCCTCAAATCAACATCTCCCACCACAGTGGTACACTTGCTACAATTAATGAATCTACAGTGACACATTGTTATTACCCAGAGTCTGTAATTTATATCAGGGTTCACTCTTGGTGTTATTCACTCTATGGGTTTGGAAAAATGTATAATGACATGTATCCATCATTTTAGTATCATGCAGAATAGTTTTGCTGTCCTAAAAATCTTTTGTGCCCCACCTATTCATTTTTTCTTCCCCTCTAGTCCCTGGCAACTACTAATTATTTTACTGTCTCCATAGTTTTGCCTTTACCTTGATATCATATTGTTGGGATCACACAGTGTATAGCCTTTTCAGATCGGTTTATTTCACTTAGCAATATGCATTTAAGGTTCCTCCGTGTCTTCTCATGGCTTGATAGTTCATTTCTTTTTAGTGCTGAATAATATTCCATTGTTCGGATGTGTTTATCCAGTTTATTTATCCATTCATCCACTGAAAGACATCTTGTTTGCTTCCAAGTTTTGCTGATTATGAATAAAGCTGCCATAAACATGCATGTGCAGGTTTTTCTGTGGACATAGTTTTCAACTCCTTTGGGTTAGGAGCATGACTGCCGAGTTGTATGGTAAGAGTGTGTTTTTGTCAACCATTGAAAAATGTAAAAAGCATTTCTCAGCTCAAAGGTCATGCAAACACAGGTGGCAAGCTGAATTTGGAATCCTGGCTATAGTTTTGCTGACATGTGGACTACAGCAAAGTTCCTTTGCTTCCTGTTGGAGGCACAGGCAAAAGAGCAGAGGGCAGGAGGAGAGTGAGGCTAGAGTACTTACCCTCCTCACTCCGTCCAGGCCAGGGCACCTTGGTTGCTGCATCCTCTTCTGAGGAGGCCCTCTTCTATACCTTCCCTATCCAGGTTCCTCCAGCCCCTGCTCTTTTAGGCCTAGGGGTGCCAACAGCTTCCTCCTCTTGCTAGCCCCAGGAGACTGCACCATTTTGCTGTTTTCCCTTGAAGCTGCCCGTACAATTGTAAATGAATCCCATTCAATAAACTCTCCTCAATTTCCCTGTTTTAGTGTGTCATCTGTTTCCTGCTGCATACTGACTGATCCACTCCCCTGTCCTCCCAGGGTTTCTCACCCTAGCCTCTGCATAACTCCACCAGCTCAGAAGATTCTGGTTTTTTTTGTTTTTTTTTTGAGACGGAGTCTCGCTCTGTCGCCCAGGCTGGAGTGCAGTGGCCGGATCTCAGCTCACTGCAAGCTCCGCCTTCCGGGCTTACACCATTCTCCTGCCTCAGCCTCCCGAGTAGATGGGACTACAGGCGCACGCCACCACACCCGGCTAGTTTTTTGTATTTTTTAGTAGAGACAGGGTTTCACCGTGTTAGCCAGAGTGGTCTCGATCTCCTGACCTCGTGATCCACCTGTTTCGGCCTCCCGAAGTGCTGGGATTACAGGCTTGAGCCACCGCACCCGGCCCAGAAGATTCTTTTGAGCTTTACTTTCTATGTTACAAAATCAAAGGTTTGAGTAATATGATTTTTCAGTTACTTGTGGCTCCTCCAAGATCATGGTACCTTCCATCAGAGATGGCTTTCCTCCTTGTCTAAGTTAGTACCATGGTTTGAGTGTCCCCTCCAAAACTCATGTGGAAACTTAATCCCCAGTGTGGTAGTATTGAGAGGTGGGGCGTTTAAGAAGTGATTGGATCATAGACTAATCCATTCATGGATTAATAGGCTAATGAGTTAATGGGTTTTCATGGGAGTAGAACTGGCGGCTTTATTAGAAAAGGAAGAAAGGCCGGGTGCAGTGGCTCACGCTGTAATCCCAGCACTTTGGGAGGCCAAGGCAGGTGGATCACCTGAGGTCAGGAGTTTGAGATCAGCCTGGCCAACATGGTGAAACCCCGTATCTACTAAAAATATAAAATTAGCCAGGCATGGTGGTGCATGCCTGTAGCCCCAGCTACTCGGGGGGCTGAGGCAGGAGAATCACCTAAACCTGGGAGGCAGAGGTTGCAGTGAGCCAAGATCGCACCATTGCATTCCAGCTTGGGTGATGAGAGCAAAACTCCATCTCAAAAAAAAAAAAAAAGAAAGAAAAAAGAAGAAAAGGAAGAGAGACCTGAACTAGCACATTAGCACATTCAGCCCCTTTGCCATGTGAAACCCTACACTGCCTTAGAATATTATCCAGCACTAAAAGGAAATGAGCTATCAAACCATGAGAAGACACAGAGGAATCTGAAATACATATTGCTAAATGCATGCAGCCCTCGGACTTCTCAGCTTCCGTAACTGTAAGAAATAGCCGTCTTTTCTTCATAAATGACCTATTTTCAGGTATTCTGTTTAAGCAACAGAAAACAGACTAAGACAATCAGCACCTCCCACACTTGTTGCAGTGTTTTTCACCAGTTCCTAACAGTTCAGGGAAGCCACACCCATCTCAGGAATTGCAGACACCAGAGTAACTCACCCTTGTCCATTCTCTCCTAGGCACAACTGTGGGGGTTACCCCTTTGTACCTCCACCAGAAGCCGGGTCTGAGATGTCTATGCAACCTGACCTAACCCAACAGAAGTGCCTTTCTTGCAATACAGGAGCTGACACTCCCCCTCTTCCCAGGGCTGATACCCCATTCTCTACTTTCAAGGCCGATCACACCTTTTCCACTCTGGAATACAGCTCTTATCCCAGGAGATTCACATGGTAATCAAAGGTTCTCCCAGGTCTAAGAAAGGAGGCCAACTACTAGGAATGCCAAGATGAACATGACATGATGCCTGTGTTCCCAAGCTCATGGTGGAAGACAGGCAATTAATGACTCAGAACAATGGATTCATGGCTTCAATTCAGCCACAAGAAGTGACACATTTCCATCAGGGGAAGGAAGATGCATTTGAGCTGAGCCTTGAGCTAGGATAAGTTTAAAAATCATGTAAAACAATGCAATCAGGACTGTGCTTTTGGCTCCCGATGTCCAATATTCAGGCAAGGACAACAGGAGCAGCATTCTCTGGCCCAACAACGGTTTGCTGGATGAAATAGAGTGCCCAGAAGTTTGCAGAAGGAACCCAGGGCCTCAGAGCAGCCAGACTTCAAAGTCTGGTGTCTGCCTTTAGTTGAGGACCCTGGCCCTGCTGTTGAAGGACTTTGCCTTAGTTCAGCTAAAGACAGGGTCCTTGTCCCATGCCCATGAAAAGTTAGGCTTGCAGATGATTTGAAGGGTGAGAATAATGGGATTTATTGAGCAAAAAGGAAAAAAAAGGGGAAGAGGGACTCTCTACAAGGCCAGAGTCCCTGCTGGTGTGCTTCCTGCCTCACAGTTTGAATCTCAAGTTCCACACAGAAAGAGGAGAGGCCAGGCTCCTCCCCATTGCAAATGGCGCACATTTCTGTGACTCCACCCCAGTGTGTACTCCTCCCAATGTGCAGGTCGGTGAGAGGCTCTGCCAGGGAGTTCTTCCCACTTGGCTGTCTCACTGCCATCTTTCACAGCCTTCCCAGAGGGAAGTGGGAGAGAGACCTCTGCTTGAATTTCTCTGGGAAGCTGGGAAATGAGCAGGCAGGGTCTGGCACCGCTGTAGAAGAGAGCCATGGAGGGCCTGTGGTGGCCTGTCCTGGGTGTCAGAATATGGCAAAGGGAACCAGCGGCTTGGCCTCTACTCCCTGGGACAATCACAAACTTGTGGGAAACCTTGTCCAGGACACTTTACTTGGTGTTGCATCTGTACAATGGATCCTCCATGGAGAGATCTACCTATGAGTTCCTTTTAAGGTTCAACATCCTTGAAATTTCATCCGAATGATCCATGAGCAAATAAAATCATTTTGTGGAAAAGCTATATATCCAACAAATGTGATTGTAATTCCTGAGGAGTAACTAAATAATACATTAAATAGTATATCAGTAGCTTGCTTATTTCAGCCACCTGTCTGTGCTAGATGACTTTCATTTGCCCTCCAGACCCACTCTACAGATTGCATCCATGTGCTGTGTCAGAGGCATTTAAACCAGAGCAACTCCATCTTGAGTAGGGAGTGGGTAAACCTACTGGGCTGCATTCCCAGACGGTTAAGGCATTGTAAGTTACAGGATGAGATAAGAGGTTGGCACAAGATATAGGTCATAAAGAACTTGCTGATAAAACAGTTTGCAGTAAAGAAGCTAGCTAAAACCTACCAAAACCAAGATGGTCATGAGAGTGACCTCTGGTCGTCCTCACTGCTACACTCCCACCAGCGCCATGACAGTTACAGATGCCATGGCAATATCAGGAAGTTACCCTATATGGTCTAAAAACAAAAGGCATAAATAATCCACCCCTTGTTTAGCATATCATCAATAAATAACCATAAAAATGAGCAACCAGCAGCCCTCGGGGTTGCTCTGCCTATGAAGTTGCCATTCTTTTATTCCTTTACTTTCCTAATAAACTTGCTTTCACTGTACTCTATGGATCCGCCCTAAATTCTTTCTTGCACAGGATCCAAGAACCCTCTCTTGGGGTGTGGATTGAGACCTCTTCCCTGTAACACTTCCAGTTGGGCTTGGCCAGCGGGAAGGACCATAGGAGATGGGTGGAAGGGAACAAGTGAGGACAGGTGAGTATTTCCAGCTTTCTTCCTGCTGGGCTGTGCCCTCTGCCATGAGTTGGTTGTGTCCCTTCACCAAATGCCATACCCCTCTCCATATACTATACTCTCCTCTTCCATAATCTTCTCCATCTCCCGCCCTTCCTGGCCAAGCTGTTCCCAACCTTGAGGCACTGCAGTAGCCCTTGCTGGAGTCCGTAGGCCCTGCACACAAGCTTCTAAACAGTCTCTTATCAAAGTGTCCTCCAATTACTCAGTTTGAGTGCATCATCTTTTTCCTGCCAGGGCCCTGACTAAAGCAAAGCCTAAAAGTTTGTGGATTTACATCACCCAGAAATCTCATCATTGGGAATGTCTTGATGATGCCAGCATTTCTGAATTTCTGTAAGTGAGACAGCAACATAGAAGACAACTGCTGGTGATGTGGTCACACAGAAATGAGAACATTTGGGCAGGGCAATTAATACGCCCCAAGACATCTTTCCTTTTGGAAAAATACCGACCCACCCCCTACCAGCTCCTCATATTGCTATAGCATTGCTGTAGCAACAAAATGGTAATTCAAAGAGATACATTTTTATTTTAAAAGGCTCTCTGTCTGGGAAATTTCTCCTCTACAATCCGATGCTTGTGCTGTGAGCCTGAATCTTCCTTAAGAACAAGACAACAAGGCCGGGCACAGTGGCTCACACCTGTAATCCCAGCACTTTGGGAGGCCGAGGTGGGAATCATCTGACGTCAGGAGTTCAGGACCAGCCTGGCCAACATGGTGAAACCCTGTCTCTACAAAAATACAAAAAATATTAGCTGGGCATGATGGTGGCTGTCTGTAATCCCAGCTGCTCAGGAGGCTGAGGCGGGAGAGTCGCTTGAGCCCGGGAGGCGGAAGTTGCAGTGAGCGAAGACCTTGCCATCTTTGCACTCCAGCCTGAGCAACAGAGCAAGACTGTCTCAAAAAACAAACAAACAAAAAAAACAAGATAAAACAAAAGAGGAACCAACAGTGCCTTGGAGGGAGTCCAATTAAGGAGCACGACCAAAAGGAGGGAGACCAGCCACAGAGAGCTAAGCCAGGCGGGAGCGCATCTGTTCGGGTCTGGGTGCACATAGCAGATAACGGGGTATTGGTGAAGGTGCCAGGGGGGTCAGTTCCTGATGCCCTCCTCTTGCGGGTGCCAAGGCGGAGTCTGGGCGGCAGAGAAGTCGGAGCCGGGCTGGAGTGCTTACTTTCCTTCTGTCCTCAGCAGCTGCACGTGGAAGGCGAGCAGGACTTAAGGTGGATTGGGTGCGTGGCGGTGTCCTGGCCGGGTCAGGAGGAACACTCAGCCAGGCTTGCTCCCCCATATTCACACGGGCTATGCCACGGGAGGCCTCAGACCTCACCTTCATCTTCCAGCCTCAAGGTGAGGGCCTTGCAGGCATTGGTGGAGAAGGTGAACATCTCAAAAAAAAAAAAAAAAAAAAAAGCAAATATAAGCTGTCAGGGGCAAGGGGTTGGGGATTGTGTACCATCCTGATGAAGAGAATCTAGATACCAAGACACCAACAGCTTCACTATAATACAACAGGTAGTAAATGAAATGTAGCATTTTAAGTCTGTGGAAAGGGTGGATGTTCCATCAATATTATTGAGACCTTTGGCTATTCTTTTGAAAAAAGAAAGTTTGATATGCTGGGCGCGGTGGCTCAAGCCTGTAATCCCAGCACTTTGGGAGGCCGAGGCGGGCGGATCACGAGGTCAGGAGATCGAGACCTTCCTGGCTAACACGGTGAAACCCTGTCTCTACTAAAAAAAAATACAAAAAACTAGCTGGGCGACGTGGCGGGCGCCTGTAGTCCCAGCTACTTGGGAGGCTGAGGCAGGAGAATGGCGTGAACCCGGGAGGCGGAGCTTGCAGTGAGCTGAGATCCGGCCACTGCACTCCAGCCTGGGCGGCAGAGCGAGACTCTGTCTCAAAAAAAAAAAAGAAAAAAGAAAGTTTGATCTACACCTTACACCGTGAATGAAAACAGGTTCCAAAATGGGCCCAAGATTTACCCACTGTAACAAACAAACAAAAATGACAAATGAACTATGTTACTGTATTAGTTATCTATCTCCGCATAACAAATTAACCCCAGATTTAGCAGCTTTAAACAACAAACATTTATTATCTCAGGTTCTTAGGGTCAGGAATCCAGGAGCAGCATAACTGGGTTCTGGCTCAGTATCTCTCATCAGATTGCAGACAAGATATTGACCCAGGCTGCAGGTTTTGTTGTTGTTGTTTTAAGAGACGGGGTCTTACTCTGTTGCCAAGGCTGGAGTGCAGTGGCTATTAACAGGCACAGTCATAATGTCATAACTACAGCCTCAAACTCTTGGGCTCAAGCTATCCTCCTACCTCAGCCTCCGGAGTAACTGGGACTGCAGGAATGCGCCACCAGCAGGCTGCAGTCATTTGAAGGCTCAACTGGAGGAGGATCCCCTTTCAAGGTCACTCAGGTCGTTGTTGGCCAACCTTAATTCCCCGTTGGCTGTTGGCCTGAGACCTCATTTCTCACCACTGGTTCATGCCAAGTCCAACCCAGATGTGCCTAGTTGAGCAGCTCTCCTGCAAGCAGTGAGTCAGGAATTCAAGCTCTCTATCCAGTAACTCCACTGTCCCCAGGAATCTTGGACTCTTTTCTTGTATGCAGCCAGCCGGTAGGCAAGGGGAGAACATGGAAGGTTGCATGAAAAGTTTGAAGAGCCACCCCTGAAAAAGGCACACATCACTTCTCCCCGCATTCCATTGGCCAGAATTCAACACAATGCTAGGGGGCTGGGAAACATAGCTCTCCTGTGTGCCCAGGAGAAAAATAAATCGGTTTGATGAGCACATGGTATTGTGTCTGCCATGGGCCTGTAGGTAAGGGTATCTGCTCTTCACCAGCCAGGGCTTGGCTGTCCAATGGAAGAACTCCTTCTTTTATTTTATTTTATTTCATTTTATTTTATTTTTTTGAGACGGAGTCTCGCTCTGTCGCCCAGGCTGGAGTGCAGTGGCCAGATCTCAGCTCACTGCAAGCTCCGCCTCCCAGGTTTACGCCATTCTCCTGCCTCAGCCTCCCGAATAGCTGGGACTACAGGCCCCCACCACCTCGCCCAGCTAGTTTTTTTTTTTTTTTTTTTTTTTTTTGTATTTTTCAGTAGAGACAGGGTTTCACTGTGTTAGCCAGGATGGTCTCGATCTCCTGACCTCGTGATCTGCCTGTCTTGGCCTCCCAAAGTGCTGGGATTACAGGCTTGAGCCACTGCACCCGGCCAGAACTCCTTCTTTTCAGGTCTTCAAATCACAAGTCAAGTGACTCAATGACTGAGTTAGTAGGGAGAATTAGTGCATCCCAGCACCTGAACTTTATGAGGTCTCCAACTGACCCCCTCATTTCTTCCTTTCCCAGGAAGGCCCTGACTTGTATCAACAACTGCTGAATTACATTACATGTACAGTGTCAATGTTACTAGAAAATTCTAAAATGCTACCCAAGGGAGCTTTACTAAATATCCTTCTATTTACTCCCCAAGGTGTACCCTTGCACTTCTCCACCCTGCTGTGTCCCTTGGGAGGCAGATCCAAATGCATTGTGTGTCAGCGCCCTGACCCAGGTGGGTTATGTCAGCAGGAGGCACCAGCGGGAATCCGGAAAGTGGAGTGGGAGTGGGGCTATCAGGTGCTTACTTCCCTGGCTCCTGCTTGTCAGGTCGCCATGGATGGTAGTGTCTTTAACTTTTTTCAAAATGTTGAGATACAATTTAAGCTGGGCAAATTTAGCACTGGTCTGTAGTCCCGGCTACTCAGGAAGCTAAGGCAGGAGGGTCTCTTGAGGCCAAGAGTTCAGGACCACCCTGGGTAACATAGCAAGACTCTGTCTCAAAGACAAAGCAAAACGAAACAACAAAACAAAACAAAACAAAAACAGGCAATTACAAAAAATGAGATAAAAATCACAAGTTGGCTGGGTGCAGTGGCTCATGCCTGGTAATCCCAGCACTTTGGGAGGCTGAGGTGGGCAGATCACTTGAGGTCAGGAAGTCAGTGGCCTACACAGTGAAATCCCATCTCTACTGAAAATACAAAAATTAGCTGGGCCTAGTGGCACATGCTTGTAATCCCAGCTACTTGGGAGGCTAAGGCAGGAGGATTGCTTGAACCTGTGAGGCAGAGGCTGCAGAGAGCCAAGATCGCACCATTGCACTCCAGCCTGGGCAGCAGAGTGAGACTCCGTCTCAAAAAAAAAAAATTCACAAGTCATAAAATTTACCATTTTAACCATTTTACAGTGTACAATTTAGAGATTTTTAGTATATTCACAATGTTGTGCATGACAGGGGTGTCCAATCTTTTGGCTTCCCTGGGCCACATGGGAAGAATAATTGTCTTGGGCCACATATAAAATACACTAACACTAATGATAGTTGATGAGCTAAAAAGAATCACGAAAAATCTCCTAATGTTTTAAGAAAGTTTACAAATGTGTGCTGGACTGCATTCAAAGTTGTCCTGGGCCGCATGTGGCCCATGGGCCTCAGGTTGGACAAACTTGTCATAGAACCATCACTGCTATCTAATTCCAGGACGTTTATGTCATCCTCCAATAAACTTTGTATATTTCAACCTCCCTCTGCCCCCTTTCCCTGGCAACCACAACCTCCATGGACTGTTGCATCATATCCTCTCCTAATGCCATGGCTCTGCTGAGTTGTCCTGCCTAGGAAACTTGCTTTCCCTTTCCCTTTTCCCTTTTCCCTTCCCTTCCCTTCCCTTCCCTTCCCTTCCCTTCCCTTCCCTTCCCTTCCCTTCCCT
>NC_037677.1:47736213-47795422 GCF_003255815.1 Theropithecus gelada
TTTCTTTCTTTCTTTCTTTCTTTCTTTCTTTCTTTCTCTCTCTCTCTCTTCTTTCTTTTTCTTTCTCTCCCCTCCATACTTTTCCTTCTTTCAACCTTTCCCTTCCTTCCTTCCTTCCTTCCTTCCCTTCCTTCCTTCCTTCCTTCCTTCCTTCCTTCCTTCCTTCCTTCTTTCCTTCCTTCCTTCCCTTTCTCTCCCCTCCATACTTTTCCTTCTTTCAACATTTTCCTTCCTTCCCTTTCTTTCTTCCCTTTCTTTCTTTCTTTCCTCTCTTTTCTTTTTTTTTTTTTTTTTTTGAGACGGAGTCTCACTCTGTCACCCAGACTGGAGTGCAGTGGCACCATCTTGGCTCACTGCAACCTCTGCCTACCAAGTTCAAGCAGTTCTTCTGTTCAGCCTCCCAAGTAGCTGAGACTACAAGCACCTACCACCATGCCTGGCTAATTTTTGTATTTTTAGTAGAGATAGGGTTTCACCATCTCTAATTCCTAACCTCAGGTGATCCACCTGCCTCGGCCTGGGTCTCCCAAAGTGCTGGGATTACAGGCATGAGCCACTGCGCCCTGCCCCTCCCCTCTCCCGCCCTCCTCTTCCCTTCCCTTTCCTTCTTCTCACTCTGTCACCCAGGCTGCAGGGCAGTGGTACAATCATAGCTCACTGCAGGCTTGAACTCCTGGGCTCTAGCAATCCTCCCACCTCAGTCTCCCAAATAGCAGAGATTACAGGTGTGTACCACCATGAGCAGCTACATTTAAAAAAAAATGTTTTGTAGAGATAGGGTCTTGCTATATTGCCCAGGCTGGTCTACAACTCCAGGGCTCAAACAATCTTCCTGCCTCAGCCTCCCAAAGTATTGGAATTGCAGAAGGGTGCCACCATGCCCAGCCACACAGCAGGATTTCAAAGAGCCTTTAGTCTGTGCCTGTGCACTGTGGTTCTCTGAAGGAGACGTGGTAGGCAGGGGAGCTCAGGGTCACTCATGGAAAATGCTCTTTAGGGAAGGACTTGGCCAGCATTGCTCCAGAAGCTGGGCCTGCTGGGCCACCGAGTCCTGACATTGTCCTAGCAGGAGGTCTCTATCCAGGGTGTGGATGCTGAGCTATCAGTGTGCACAGGAGCAGGGCCCTGGGCTGCCCCTCAGGGCCTGATATCACACATTGACAAACAAGCCCCACCACCTTCACCTGAGCACAGCCTCTGTCCTGCACACCCCACCCTACTTCATGTGCCTTCAGTATTCAAGGCCCTCTCCCATCTCTGTAGATCTAAGGTCACCATTGAGCTTCTGGAAGTCTCACCACTTCCCTGCTTCCTGCCAGAGGTATACTGTCTGATTTTGACCTTTGGTTTCTGTCCATGACTAAAATTCAGACATTCCCTTGGGTCATGGCACTTTCGGAAAGAGACTGGTTGGAGGTAGAGATACCACTGGGAAGATGACATTTGCTGCATATGGTCTGGCGGTGTGGTCGTGCCTGGGCTCAGGTACTGAGGAAAAGGCCAGCAGAGAGGGTAGGCTAGCTGGCAGGGGTGGGGCAGCTGAGGGCAGAGGTGTGTGCTGGGCTCACCAGAGCAGTAGTGGGCTCACTAAGCCTGCCCAACCCAGAGTCCACCAGAGCAGCGACTCAGGGAAGGGCCACTCCCTGCTCCTCGTCTCAAGACAGATTCATATGGAAAATCCCCAATGCCATAAGGCTGACATCAGGAAGAAGGGCATTTACCTGTGCAAAAGCAAAGGTATCAAGGGACTTGTGCTTCATCCCAGGGGCCTAGCACTGGACGCTGTGGACACCTGGAGGTGCTGGGCAGGAGCACAGGGAGCAGTCTCCCAACCCAGTTCCGAGTGGGTGTTGACTGACTGCAGGGCGTGCTCCTACCTTCCTGCTCAGCTTGAGGTCAGGGGAGGTTCTCAGGGACGGGAGAGAGTACAGAAAAGGGTTCTGAGGAACAGGGTGGTGCCACTCAGACTTAAGAGTCCCTTTCAGAGGTCCATGAGCATCTCACAGGGTCCCTTCCCTGCTCCTACTCTCTGAGAAGGGGCATGTGCTTAAATTCCTCCTGCCAGAACCCACAGTCTCTGCATCCCCAGAAGAGCCCTCTCAGGAAGGGCCGGTAGGGTCTCCAGCTCTGTCATGAATGTCTTGAGTGAGAGCACGCCTCTCATCCTGAAAATGGTCAACATTGGGCACGGTGGCTCATGCCTGTAATCCCAGCACTTTGGGAGGCCGAGACAGGCAGATCAGGAGGTCAGGAGTTCGAGGTTAGCCTGGCCAACGTTGTGAAACCCTGACTCTACTGAAAATATAAAAATTGGCCAGGTGTGGTGGCACATGACTATAATCCCAGCTACTTGGGAGGCTGAGGCAGGAGAATTACTTGAACCCGGGAGGCGGAGGTTGCAGTGAGCTGAGATGGTGCCATTGCACTCCAGCTCTGGGTGACAGACCAAGACGCTGTCTCAGAAAAAAAAAGAAAAGAAAAAGAAAAAGATGATCAGCGTTACTGTGCTCTTCCCATTTTTGCATAGCCACTTGAAAAAGGACCTCAAAATCTTGCCACTAAACCAGTGGGTCTCAGCCATGGGACATTTGGTTATGACTGGAGATATATTAGTTGTCAAAACTGAGGAAGGGGCTGGGTGGGGTGGCTCATGCCTGTAATCCCAGCACTTTGGGAGGCCAAGGTGGGTGGATCACTTGAGGTCAGGAGTTTGAGACCAGCCTGACCAACATGGTGAAACCCTGTCTCTACTAAAAATACACAAATTAGCCAGGTGTGGTGGCACATACCTGTAATCTCAGCCCCTTGGGAGGCTGAGACAGGAGAATCGCTTGAAACCAGGAGGCAAAGGTTGCAGTGAGCCGAGATTGCGCCACTGCACTCCAGCCTAGGCAACAGAGCAAGACTGTTGTCTTAAAAAGCAAGCAAAGGGCCGGGCGCGGTGGCTCAAGCCTGTAATCCCAGCACTTTGGGAGGCCGAGACGGGCGGATCACGAGGTCATGAGATCGAGATCATCCTGGCAAAAATGGTGAAACCCTGTCTCTACTAAAAAAAAAAAAAAATACAAAAAACTAGCCGGGCGAGGTGGCTGGCACCTGTAGTCCCAGCTACTCAGGAGGCTGAGGCAGGAGAATGGTGTGAACCCGGGAGGTGGAGCTTGCAGTGAGCTGAGATCTAGCCACTGTACTCCAGCCTGGGCGATAGAGCGAGACTCCGTCTCAAAAAAAAAAAAAAAAAAGCAAGCAAACAAACAAGCAAACAAAAAACTGGGGAAGGGATGTGCTATGCAGTAGAGAGTGGAGAGACTGCTGAGCACCCTACAAAGCACAGGACAGCCCCCGCAACAAAGCATTATCCAGCCCCACCTGGGAGGAGTGCTGGGGTGGAGAAATCCTAAATGAGACCAACTGCTAGGACACGGCAACTGCACGATCTGCATGCAGGTCTCCCTCCGTCCCCCAGCCCCTCACTGCCTCCTGGGGCATTCCCTGAGTGGTTTTCCAGCCCACAGCTTCCCATAGAGGAAAGGATACACAGTCTCATAGAGAGTGGCCAGAAGTGAGATAGAAAGTGACTTGTCCAAGGTCACACAGCCCACAAGTGGCAGTGCTTGGATTCAAAGGCGACTACCATGACAGGGAAGCATGGGTGGGTGTATATAAGTGATGAGACACAACAATGTCAACAATGGTTGCTTTAGGCATTGGATTGTGTATGTGATTTTGCTTTTCTCTATTCTTCAGCTTTTTGAAAATGTGATTACGTCATTTGGATAATTTATAAATATTTTTAAAAATTTGAATGAAAGCATCAGAAATACTACTTTGCATTATTTCTGTGAACTCTGGTGTATTAGTCTGTTCTCACACTGCTAATAAAGACATACCTGAGACTACGTAATTTGTAAATGAAAGAGTTTAATGGACTCACAGTTCCACACGTCTGGGGAGGCTCACAATCATGGTGGAAGGCAAAGGAGGAGCAAAGGCACATCTTACATGGCAGCAGGCAAGAGAGTGTGTACAGGGGAACTGCCCTTTATAAAACCATCAGATCTCATGAAATTTATTCACTTTCATGAGAACAGCACAGGAAAAACCTGCCCCCATGATTCAATTACCTCCCACCCGGTCCCTCCCATGACGTGAGCTACAATTCAAGATGAGATGTGGGTGGGGACACAGCCAAATCATATCATCTGGTTTCCAGGCAACACTTGGCTTTTCCCTTGCTGGCCCTCTGGAGTGACTGGGCTTTTGCTGGGAGGGAGTCCCACCAGTTTTCATTTTGCAGGGTGTTCACTTCTCTCAACTAAGCCAATATGCCCAGTGTCTTCTCTCACACACTTAATTTTACTGAAGTCTGAAGACTGTCTAGGGAAAAAAAATTGAGATGGGTCCCAAAGGTAGTCACTCTGACTGTTTTTAGTTATAGAGCCACCTGTCTCCTTCTACTTTGTCCAAGTCAAGCCTCTCCACTTGCAACTTTAAATAGACATCTTTTTTTTTGTTTTTTTTTGTTTTTTTGAGAGAGAGTTTCACTCTTGTTGCCCAGGCTAGAGTTCAGTGGCATGATCCCAGCTCACTGCAACCTCTGCCTCCTGAGTTCAAGCAATTCTCCTACCTCAGCCTCCCAAGTAGCTGAGATTACAGCCCACCACCACTCCCAGCTAATTTTTTTTAAAAATTATTTTTAGTAGAGATGGGGTTTCACCATGTTGGCCAGGCTGGTCTCAAACTCCTGACCTCAGGTGATCCACCCAACTTAGCCTCCCAAAATGCTGGGATTACTGGTGTGAGCCACCGCACCTGGTCATAAAGAGACACTTTTAACATTTACATTATTTGATATCAAGCTGACCTCTCATTAAGATATTGATAGAGTTTGCATATTTGCCCCCACTCCCCCACTTAAAATCTCATGTTGAAATTTGATCCCCAGTGTTGGAGGTCTGGCCTAATGGGAGGTGTTTGGGTCATGGGGGTAGATCTTTCATGCATGGCAGGGTGCCATTCTTTTGGGAGTGAGTGAGTCTTCCCTATGAGTCCCTGTGAGAGCTGATTGTTAATGAAGGCTTGGCCCCTCCTCCTCTCTTGTTCCTTTTTCATGGCACATTCCCCCATGAATGGAAGCAGTCTGAGGCCTTCACCAGATGCAAATGCCAGCACCATGCTTGTATAGCCTGAAAACTGTGAGTCAAATAAACCTCTTTTCTTTATAAATTACCCAGCCCCAGTGTTCCTTTATAGCAACACAAACGGACTAAGACAGATATATAAATGTAACCCGTGATGGGGGAAGGGTAGACCAAAAAGAAGACAGGTAGTGATGGATTATCTTACTTTCAAGCTAGGAAAATGCTTCATGATATTCAAATGTGCAACAATGGCCAGGAGCAGTGGCTCACGCCTGTAATCCCAGCACTTTGGGAGGCTACAGCGGGCAGATCACTTGAGGTCAGGAATTCGAGACCAGCCTGACCAACATGGTCAAATCCTGTCTCTACTCAAATACAAAATTAGCCAGGCATGGTGGTGGGTGCCTATAATCCCAGTTACTCAGAAGGCTGAGGCAGGAGAATCACTTGAACCTGGGAGGCAGAGGTTGCAGTGAGTCAAGATCGCTCCACCGCACTGTAGCCTGGGTGACAGAGTGAGACCCTGTCTCCAAAAAAAAAGAAAAAAAAATTGCAAAAATAACACATCCTGATGGGCAATTCTTGGTGCCACACCTAGGATGCCACAGCAAAACTGCCCAGGACATTGTGGGAAAGGCCCTATCAAATATGCTTGCGTCATGCTCTAGGTTCTTCTTGTTCTCTTAAAATAGTCCCTGATGCACCCAAGCTCTTCTAACAAACATCTCCGCTGCTCCCAATTTCAGGTCAAAGTCTTCTTTTTTTTTTTTTTTTTGAGGCGGAGTCACACTCCATCACCCAGGCTGTAGTGCAGTGTCGCAGTCTTGGCTCACTGCAAGCTCCACCTCCCGGGTTCACGCCATTCTCCTGCCCCAGCCTCCCAAGTAGCTAGGACTACAGGGACCTGCCACCATGCCCCACCAATTTTTTTGTATTTTTAGTAGAGACGGGGTTTCACTGTGTTAGCCAGGAAGGTCTCGATCTCCTGACCTCGTGATCCACTTGCCTTGGCTTCCCAAAGTGCTGGGATTACAGGCGTGAGCCACCTCGCCTGGCCGAGGTCAAAGTCTTCTTCAACACCTTCAAAGAGTTAATGTCTTTCACTTAAGCTTATGATGTAATCTTGACCAAGTCACCACCAACTGAGCCGGAGACCTCATTGGTACATCGGGGATAACAATACCAAACTCAGGAGTATGGTGAGGATGAAAGGAGACGGTAGAAAACAAGTTGACCCCCTAGGATGTTCAGCAGGCATTCATTATATCTGAATCACAGATGACTTACCAATAAGCTTTTTAGTGCAGCTTCATTTGATTCTAGACCGGTTGACCTTAGGCAAAGGTAAATTATTTAAAATACTTATTTGCCTATTTACAAGAATTGTTTATTTTTATTGTAGAAAATTTGGAAAGGGTACAAATAATCAAATAAAGGCGACTAGTCACTCTACACAACCACATTCAAACTCCCCACGCAATTCTGCGTCACCGCCATTTTAGTGGCTGCCCAGGATATGGTTCCATGGATCTAGTGTCCTGTCCTATTATTGATGGCTTAGGTTACTTCCAGTTGCTCACTGTTGCCAAGAATGCTGTGATAAATCACCTTATACATAAATTGTGGTGTACATCCAGTTTTTTTTTAGGATTCTTAGAATTATTATTATTATTATTAATTATTATTTTGAGACAGAGTCTTGCTCTGTTGCCCAGGCTGGTATGCAGTGGTGTGATCTTGGCTCATTGCAGCCTCTGCCTCCTAGGTTCAAGTGATTCTCCTGCCTTAGCCTCCTGAGTAACCGGGATTACAGATGTGTACCACCACACCTGGCTAATTTTTGCATTTTTAGTAGAGACAGGGTTTCACCATGTTGGCCAGTCTGGTCTTGAACTCCTGACCTCAAGTGATCCATCTGCCTCAGCCTCCCAAAGTACTGGGATTACAGGCGTGAGCCACTGCACTCAGCCTCTATTATTTATGCATTTAAAGACCAAGTCTCGCTATGTTGCCCAGGCTGGTCATCAACTTCTGGCCTCAAGCAATCCTCCCACCTCAGCCTCCCAAAGCATTTGAGATTTACAAGTGTGAGCCACCATACCCAGTCAGAAGTAAAATGTCTAAGACAAAGCCCAAGCATCATTATAGAGGGCCACTTCAGAGAGTGATGGGAGTTTGGACCCTAATGTGTAATCACAGCCTGCCCATCTGCACACATGGCCTGCCCCCACCACACTCTCCACAAACAGGGCCCACAACAGCTGCCAAGGAGGTCCAGGGTCCCAGTGACGACTCTTTTTTTTTTTTTTTTTTTTTTTTTGAGACAGAGTCTTGCTTTGTTGCCCAGGCTGGAGTGCAATGGTGCAACCTCAGCTCATTGCAACCTCTGCCTCCCAGGTTCAAGCGATTATTCTGCCTCAGCCTCCTGCGTAGCTGGGATTACAGGTGTGTGCCATCACGTCCAGCTGATTTTTGTTTTATTAGAAACGGGGTTTCATCACGTTGGGCAGGCTGGTCTCGAATTCCTGACCTCAGGTGATCCGCCCGCCTCGGCTTTCCAAAGTGCTGGGATTACAGGCATGAGCCACAGTCCCTGGCCTTTTTTTTTTTTTTTTTTTTTTTGAGACGGAGTTTCTGTCTTGTCGTCCAGGCTAGAATGCAGTGATGCGATCTCGGCTCACTGCAACCTCTGCCTCCCGGGTTCAGGCAATTCTCCTGCCTCAGCCTCCAAAGTAGCTGGCATTATAGGCGCCTGCCACCACGCCCGACTAATTTTTTGTATTTCTAGTAGAGATGGGGTTTTGCCATGTTGGGCAGGCTGGTCTCGAACTCCTGACCTCAGGTGATCCTCCCACCTCGGCCTCCCAAAGTGCTGGGATTACAGGGGTGAGCCACCGCGCCCAGCTTCTTCTCGAGATTTAAACCAAGGCTCCTACTGCAACACTCTCTCACTCCAGCTTTTGTGCATCTCTGAGAGAACTGGCTGAGCTTTGTATTTGGTTGTTATTTTATTAAAATCCTAGATTTATTGAATGTTTCTTTTTATCTTTAAAAGCCTCCCGGCCCCATTTGCTATTCTGGCATTCCTCCTGGAGAGCTGGGCTGTCCTCCTCCCCAGGTGAAGAATCACTCCATTTTCTCATCTTTGAAGTCACTTCCCTCGCTATTGGGAGCGATGCCACACATTTGTTGGCTGGACACAGGATGCAAACGCTGAAAGCTCACTTTGTGTCCCTGCCACCCTCCACGCCCATGTCCATCTCCTCTAGTGTGTAGTGGTGGCCCTATCCCCTTTTGGCACAGCTGGGGCCCCCTTTCTGTTCTCCATCTGAATCCAAGCCTGAGGCATCTCTGCTCCCTGGCATCACCCTGTAATAGACACATCCTTCCTAGGAACACAGGATCCTCTCCTCCCTTCCCTGTGCCCCAGGGCTGCTCCTCTGCTCCCAGGCCAAATGCACTCCTTCTCTGGAACACCAGCTCTTATCTATCTCCTGGAACACAGAAGCTTTATCCTGTAACTAAGTCTTGCCAATCGGAGGAAAAGGCTGGAGGGTAGGGATGGTTCAGAGAAGAAAAACTAGGTCATCCTCTGAGATCAGGAGTCCTGAGGTCCCAGGAGGATCACAGCAGCCTTGTAACAGTCTAGTGCAACTCCTTTGACTTCCTATGGGGAAACTGAGGCCCAGAAAAGGGTGGGACATGCCCACAGCCACACAGTGAGAAAGTTTCAGGCAGGAGTGGGATGGGGGTCTTCTCATGCCAGACCCCTGACTCCCTCTGCTCACTAATACCCAGTCAAAGGCTGGCTGTTCCTATGCATTGCATAGCTGCAGTACCTTTTAATTTTTACCATAGACCAGCCTGTGAGAATAAAATGGATCAGACATGCCCCTTGCTTCCAGCAGTGCTGTTCTCTAAGGAATAATAATACAAACTAGGGCCGGGCGGTATGGCTCATGCCTGTAATCCCAGAACTTTGGGAGTCTGAGGTGAGAGGATCGCTTGAGCCCAGGAGTTCAAGACCAGCCTGGGCAACATAGGGATACCTCTGTCTCCACAAAAAAAGGACAGGGAGAGAAACTGCATGAGCCTCAGGCAGATACTGCAATACATGGAGCCCACAAAAGCATTGGGTGTGTTTCTCTGCCATTTCAACCCCATTTGGACCTTCGTTGTGGCATGCAGGATGGCCCTGCCAGGATGGTGACCCCTTACCTTCAATCCCTGCTGTAAGTGGCCCCCAGCAGGGTGTGGAGTGGAAGAGCCCTCCCCAGACAGCTCAATACTGCCATCTTGCCATTGTGTGGCACTGTGATGCCTCAGGAGAGGGGATCATACCTAAAGGAAACTGCCTAGAAAAGGGGTGACATGGGAAAGCGTCACTTGGGTCCTCCTGTGCTGGGCAAGTTGCTTTCCATCTAGGGTTACAAAGACGTACATGAAATAGGTCCTGCCTTCCAGGAGCCCACAGTGGAACAGTCACATGGACAACAAATTAATTGCTCCAATAATAGATGTAATTAGTTGCTCCAATAGAAGCACAAGAACAACTGGTTCCCGCTGAGGGGCCCAGGGGAGGAGGTGGCAATTGAGTCTTGCTGTTAGAGTCCTCCGCAGGCCATTCTAGTTCAGGCTGTCTCTCACAGTGCAGGCTCCCAGGGCGCTGCGCACTTGGTTTGGGTGGGAGGTGGGGTGAGGTGTGCCCAGGGAGGTTTGACTGCAACCTGTAGGGAGCTGGGAGCTGGAAGCCTCTGTCAGCCACCTTCCCCAGGCAGCAGCAGGCTGAGCCTCTGTGGCCAGGGCCTTTGGTGTGGCTATGTTGGGTTGCTCTGTCTCCATTAAAGCACTTAGCTAAGCGACATGGAGGAGAGACCCTGGTGTTAGGACACCAGAACACTGGGAGATCTTCCAGTGCCGAAGAAAGACAACTGGCCTCCTGTCCTCTTGCTGTGCCTTCTGGGACTTGGCCTCAAGTCCACATGACCTTGGCCTGGGTACAGCAGCCCTCAGGGCTCAGTGACTGCATCTGTAAAAAGGGTCTTCTGTCTAAACAAATACATTGAGAAATGAAAAAGTTTAAAGGACCTCTTTTGATTGACCTGAAGGCACACCCTGTGCCCTGCAGGTGTCGGGGACACCTGGGAGAGGAGGACTCTTCTCTGCTGGCTTCAGGTTGAGGCTGGGCCCAATGGAAAGCCAGAATACATCTTTGTCCTTGGAACACAGTTCATCCTCCACAGCTTCTGTAAAATCTGATGGGCTGAGCTTTGCAGCAGGGAAGTGATTTAATACCTAGTAGATACATTTCATTAAATTTTTAAAGATAGAACAAAGCCTCTAGTTTTCAAATTTTCTATGCAGAAGTTAACCCATTATGGTGTTGAAACCCACACCCGCACTGTAAAACTAAAGTCTTCTTCTCAAAACAAAGCACAATAGGAGATGGATTGACTGAGGTTTGCAACTAGGGGCTTCAAGCTTGCCCAGGAGGTCAGCAAAGGGTTGGCCGGACCCTCGCTCGCACGCCCATCACCAGCAGGGTGTGCCTCTTTTCTCCTCCCAAGTCCTCACTGGTGAGGCTGCAAGCCAGGGCTGGGTGTGGCATTTCAAGCAGATACTCTGCACCTCCTTTTGTCATTTACAAGTGACGCTGGTGACAGGTGATTGGGTGCTTGGAAGGCACACAGGGTCTCATGGATCTGAGGGTTTATTAGAGACGGGGAAACTCCTCACATTCCCTCCACCACTGTCCCACCCCAGAGCCAGGCTTGCCCACCATGGCTGGGAATCCAGGTCACCTGTTAGAGGGATTCCTCCCCTCCGGCCGACCACCACTCCAGAGGAGGCCTCAGGGGCTTTCCTCCCAGCTATATTTACATGGCATGCACAGCCTTTCCATTTAAATCGAGCACAAACGGCAACTTTCCACAGACACTTTTATTTACACATTTTACTGCTAAACAACAGAAATTTTATGTAATTATGTATTTAAATAATGATGAGAGGAGGGAAGGAGGATGGCCAGAGGGGAGCAGATGGGGATTAAGGGAGATAGAGATAAAGCCCTTTCTGTCCTCTGCCTTTGCCCCCAACTACTTCTTCTTTTTTCTTTTCTTTTCTTCTTTTTATTTATTTATTTATTTTTTTGAGACAGTGTCGCTCTGTTGCCCAGGCTGGAGTGCAATGGCAGGATCTCAGCTCACTGCAAGCTCCGCCTCCCAGGTTCAAGCGATTCACCTGCCTCAGCCTCCTGAGTAGCTGGGATTACAGGTGCCTGCCACCATGCCCAGCTAATTTTTTGTATTTTTAGTAGAGACAGGGTTGCACCATGTTGGCCAGGCTGGTCTCGAACTCTTGACCTTAGGCAATCCACCCACCTTGTCCTCCCAAAGTGCTGGGATTACAGGCGTGAGCCACTGCACTCAGCCTCTTTTCTTTTCTTTCTTTCTTTTTTTTTTTTTTTTTCCAGACAGGGTCTCACTTTGTCACCCAGGCTGGAATGCAGTGGTATGATCTCAGCTCACTGCAGCCTTGACCTCCTAGGCTCAAGTGATCCTCCCATCTCAGCTTCCCAAGTAGTTGGGACTACAGGCACATTACAGGCACATGCCACTGCACCCAGCTAATATTTTTGTATTTTTTGTAGAGACAGAGTTTCGCCATGTTGCCCAGGTTGGTCTCGAACTCAGCCTGGCTCAGCCACTTGAACTCAGCCACCATGCCCGGCCTTATGTAAATTTAAGCAAGTGATGTTGTGTGTCATCTTTCCATCAGAGTTTACAATTGACATTGCCAATATCTTCATGATGTATTATCCTTAATACATAAAGAGCTCATGTTAATCAAATAAAAAATTAGTATTCCAATGGAAAAATGAGCAGACGTGAGCCACTGTGCCTGGCCATATTTAGTTATTAAAAAGTATAAGATACATGCATATCCTTCAGTGTATGCCCATATGCCCTCAGTATGTTGTCAAGTAACAAACATAAAGCAGATTAAAAAGTATTATGTGGCATGACACGGTAGCTCATGCCTGTAATCCCAGCACTTTGGGAGGCTGGGGCAGGTGGATCGCCTGAGGTCAGGAGTTTGAGACCAGCCTGGCCAACATGGAGAAACCCTGTCTCTACTAAAAATACAAAAAATTAGCCAGGCATGGTGGTGCATGCCTGTAATCCCAGGTACTTGGGAGGCTGAGGCAGGAGAGTCACTTGAATCTGGGAGGCGGAGGTTGCAGTGAGCTGAGATCGCGCCATTGCACTACAACCTGAGCAACAAGAGCGAAACTTCATCCCCCACCCCCCAAAAAAACAAAGCTATTATGTTCCCTATGAATTTTTTTTTTTTTTTTTTTTTTTTTTGAGACGGAGTCTCGCTCTGTCGCCCGGGCTGGAGTGCAGTGGCCGGATCTCAGCTCACTGCAAGCTCCGCCTCCCGGGTTTACGCCATTCTCCTGCCTCAGCCTCCCAAGTAACTGGGACTACAGGCGCCCGCCATCTCGCCCGGCTAGTTTTTTGTATTTTTTAGTAGAGACGGGGTTTCACCGTGTTCGCCAGGATGGTCTCGATCTTCTGACCTTGTGATCCACCCGTCTCGGCCTCCCAAAGTGCTGGGATTACAGGCTTGAGCCACCGCGCCCGGCCTCCCTATGAATTTTTATATGTAAAACTATAAATTTGTATATACACCGAACATCTGGAAAGTTACATTAAACATTTAGGTGTGGCTAGCTTTGGGGTGCATTTAGAATTTTGTATTTTCTACAGCTCTGGATTTTAAAAATATCATTTACAGCCAGGTGTGGTGCCCCACGCCTGTAATCCCAATGCTTTGGGAGGCCGAGGCGGGCAGATCACTTGAGGTCAGGAGTTCAAGACCAGCCTGGCGGCCGGGCGCGGTGGCTCAAGCCTGTAATCCCAGCACTTTGGGAGGCCGAGATGGGCGGATCACGAGGTCAGGAGATCGAGACCATCCTGGCGAACACAGTGAAACCCCGTCTCTACTAAGAAATACAAAAAATAGCCGGGCGAGATGGCGGGCGCCTGTAGTCCCAGCTACTCGGGAGGCTGAGGCCGGAGAATGGCGTGAACCTGGGAGGCGGAGCTTGCAGTGAGCTGAGATCTGGCCACTGCACTCCAGCCTGGGCTACAGAGCGAGACTCCGTCTCAAAAAAAAAAAAAAAAAAAAGACCAGCCTGGCTAACATGGTGAAACCCCATCTCTTCTAGAAATACAATAATTAGCTGGGCATGGTGGTGCACACCTGTAGTCCCAGCTACTGGGGGTTGGCGGGTGAGGCAGGAGAATTGCTTGAACCTATCAGGTGGAGGTTGCAGTGAGCTGAGATTGTGCCACTGGGTAACAGCTGAGATCCCACCTGGGTAACAGAGCAAGACTCCGTCTAAAAACAAACAAAACCCCATTTACAATATAACTTCTTGTTATCAGTAAAAATAATAGGATTCCCATTTGGGGAGAAAATAAACATTCCAACACTTTAGTGCCTATATCTTTGACTGTCTTATGAGTCATGTGCCCCTCCCCAGGTCAGGGAGGAGGCCAGTCATATTATTTCAACCTCACAGATAGGTACCTTGAACCCCCGTGAGTGGAGGGAGGTTGGCCAGGATACACAGACAGAAATGCACTCTCAGACCGTTTCAACTAGATGCTTCCAGAAGAATTTTTGTTTTGTTTTGTTTTGTTTTGCTTTTTCTGGGAATCACACCCTCGACTCTGAGGATCTTTGCACACAGCCACTTTGGTATCTGTATTTTCTTGTACCAGATGCTGTTGGTATCCTGCCTGCACCCTCTTAACCTTTACCATTTCATTGCTTGCTGGCTTGACTTCTGAATACCAGAACTTGCAACTAATTGCCTGAGAGCATTCTCTGTTCTTCAAAACAGGCCAGAAGTGGCTCGGCGTGGTGGCTCACGCTTATAATCCCAGCAATTTGAGAGGCTGAGGTGGGCAGATCACCTGAGGTCAGGAGTTCAAGACCAGTCTGGACAACATGATGAAACCCTGTCTCCACCAAAAATACAAAAAATTAGCCAGGCGTGGTGGTGCACATCTGTACTTCCAGCTACACAGGAGGGTGAGGCAGGAGAATTGTTTGAAACCGGAAGGTGGAGGTTGCAGTGAGCCGAGATCGCACCATTGCACTCAAGCCTGGATGACAACAAGACTCTGCCTCAAGAAAGCAAAACAACAACAACAACAAAAACAAAACAAAAACCCAGACCACAAGTGACAAACAATTAATGCCTCCTGGCAGCAGCCCTTTACTTAATCACTGGCAGGAGCTGGTTTATAAATACCCCAGCTTCCGCCCTCTTCAGGTGCAGTAGCACTGAGGCAGTGTTTCACACTGGCTTCCAGGGCTCCACGGTGGAACAGAGCTCTAGCTGCCCACAGTGGTAACTTGCTTCATGACAAACTCTTTGTTGACTTCCTTCCCTCTCTCTCATTTCCCCTTTCCCTTACTGAGGTATCAAGGGATCCCTTCTAAAATCACTTAGTTTCACTTAAATCCTTGTCTCAGAGTCGGCTCCTGGGGCTACTCAAACTAAGACACTGTTCTTTGTTAGCAAGTAGGAAATGGGCATCAGCCAGGATGGAAGAGCCAGAAGGGCCATGACCACACCCCAGCCGGCCCCTTCATGCCAGGTTAGGGCTTTGGAACAGCCTAGAAAGACGAGACTACCAAGCTCCCTTCACAGTTCCAGTTCTCCAGAACAGGACTTGGCAAACTTTTTCTGTAAAGGGCCAGATAGTAAATATTTTAGGCTTCACAGGCCTTTTGATCTCTATTACAATTGCCCAGCTCTGCCACTGTGGCATGAAAGCAGTCATAAATTATATGTAAAAGAATGGATGTGACTGTGTTCCAATAATACTTTATTTACAAAAAGGCAGCAGGCCAGATTTGGCCCACAGGCTGTTGTTTACTGAACCCTGCTCCAGGACAACAAAAAGAGACTGGGCAAGCATCTGCCCAGCATGGGTGCTGGCGGGGAGGCAATGCCAGTTGCTGCCTTAGACTCTGTGGGTTCAGGAGCAGGGCTCTCTGCCTAAGGGCCCCGGGGCTGTGCAGCCAATGCAGGAAATAACTCCTACATCTTAGTTGACAGTGGAGCACTCAATGAATAGCTCAGCTTTTAAGCTCAAAACAAACTTTCTACTTCACTTTTATGCTAATAGGTCATGTTTTTCTAATGGGTAGAGTACAATTTCACAAGAAAAAAATAATTAAGCCCCCAAAAAGAAAAAGTAAGTTAATATTTTGAAAGACATATAAAATGGTGAATTCAACTGATATTTCAAATAAGATGAGGGATATAAAACTTGATTACCAAGAACTTATAGAGCAAAAAATGAAGTCTTCTGTTGGAAACTGAAGGCACGATATTGATAGATGACTGTGAGAAAGCTATTAAAGTACAGGACCAAGTTCACCAAGAGGGAATAGACACAGAGATGGGTGAAGACTTCAGGAAGACAACCGTTCTAAATGATGCAGGAGCTGGGCATGGTGGCTCATGCCTGTAATTCAAGCTACTCAGGAGGCTGAGGAGGGTGGATTGCTTAAAGCCAGGAGTTTGAGACCAGCCTGGGCAACAGAGGGAGACCCTGTCTTTAAAAATAAATAAATAAATAAATGACATAGGTCTCCTTACTTGATTATTTATGCCTAGTGTTCCATTATTGGAACGCTAAGCATGTAGGAGTTATTTATATCTTACTGCTCAAGGTCATCGCCAAAGTGTCATTGCAAAAATTCAAAAAATTGCAACCTCAGGCATAAATGGGCTAATTACATTGTGGAAAACTTGCAACTAATCCAACAAAACTGTAGCAAATACCCAATTCAAGCCCACTCTAGCCATCCTCTCCCACCGAAGTGGGGAGGAAAAAACTGAGATGGTCTCGCACACTGGCTCACACCTGTAATCCTAGCACTTTGGGAGGCCAAGGTAGGAGGATTGCTTAAGCCCAGGAGTTCAAGACCAGCCTGAGCAACATAGTGAGACCCTGTCTCTACAAAAAATTTAAAAATTGGCCGGGCGCAGTGACTCATGCCTATAATCCCAGCACTTTGGGAAGCTAAGATGGGCTGATCACGAGGTCAGGAGATCGAGACCATCCTGGCCAACATGGTGAACCCTCCGTCTCTACTAAAATGCAAAAAATTAGTCTGTAGTTCCTCGGGAGGCTGAGGCAGGGGAATCACTTGAACCCGGGAGAGGTTGCAGTGAGCTGAGATTGTGCCACTGCACTCCAGCCTGGTGACAGAGTGAGACTCTGTCTCAAAAATAAATAAATAAAAATTAAAAAATTAGCCAGGCATGGTGGCACACACCTATAGTCCCTGCTACTTAGAGGCTGAGGCAGGAGGACTGCTTCAGCCCAGGAAGTCGAGGCTGCAGTGAGCTGTGTTTGTGCCACTGCACTCCAGCTTGGGTGACAGAGCAAGACCTTGTCTAAAAAAAAAAAAAAGAGAGAGAGAGAGAGAAACTTCTGAAGTTTCCAGTCCAGAGGCACAGGCTCACTAAAAGACTGAGATGGAAACACCAGGACTATAGAACACTTCCCCTCCTTATAAACCTTACCACCACAGGACTAAAGACCCATTTACAGAAGCTCCTTTCACCTAGTGCATTATGTCTGGCTATTAAAAAAATTACAAGCTGGGCGTGGTGGCTCACGCCTGTAATGCCAGCACTTCGGGAGGCTGAGGCGGGTGGCTCACTTGAGGTCAGGAGTTTGAGACCAGCCTGGCCAACATGGCGAAATCTCTTCTCTACTAAAAATACAAAATTAGCCATGCGTCGGGGCAGGCATCTATAATCTCAGCTACTAAGGAGGCTGAAGCACGAGAATCGCTTGAACCCAGGAGGTGGAGGTTGCAGTGAGCCGAGATTGCACCATTGCACTCCAGCCTGGGCAACAAGAGTGAAACACCATCTCAAAAAAAAAAAAAAAAAGAAAAGAAAGAAAGAATAAATGCCTACTTAGATATGACACTGAAAGCATACAAGCAAAGAGAAAAGGATAAATTGGCCATCATCAAAATTTAAAACTTTTGGAACTCAAAAAACACCAGCAAAAATGTGAAAAGTCAAGGGGGCATGGTGACTCATGTTTATAATTCCAGCACTCTAGGAGGCCGAGGCAGGTGGATCACTTGAGGTCAGGAGTTTGAGACCAGCCTTGCCAACAAGGTGAAACCCCGTCTCTACCAAAAATACAAAAATTAGCTGGGCGCGGTGGCACACGCCTGTAATCCCAGCTACTCCGGAAGCTGAGGCGTGAGAATCACTTAAACCGGGAAGGCGGAGGTTGCAGTGAGCCAAGATGGTACCAATGAACTTCAGCCTGGGTGACAGAACAAGACTCTGACTCAAACAAACAAACAAACAAACAAAGATGAAAAGTCAATCCATAAAATGGGAGAAAATAATTGCAATTATATATGTCTGATAAAGACTATTTCCGGAATATATTAAGAATTCTTGCAACCTAACAATAAAAAAAAAGATGGTTGGGCACAGTGGCTCGCTCCTGTAATCCCAGCACTTTGGGAGGCCAAGGCAGGAGGATCTCTTGACTCAAGAATTTCAAGACTGGCATGGGCAACATAGTGTGACCCTCTCTCTCTCTCTCTCAAAAAAAACCCAAACTAAAAAAAACAAAAACCAAACCAAAACAAAAAACACACCACCACCAACAAAAGAACCTCTAGAAATCAAGTTGAAGACCACTAGTTTTATAGAAAAATGCAGGGTGGGCACAGTAGCTCACGCCTGTCATCCCAGCACTTTGGGAGGCTGAGGCAGGCGGATCACTTAAGGTCAAGAGTTCGAGACCAGCCTAGCCAACATGGCAAAACCCCATCTCTACTAAAAATACAAAAATTAGCCAGGCGTGGTGACCTGTAGTCCCAGCTACTCAGGAAGCTGAGGCAGGAGAATCGCTTGGACCCAGGCAGTAGAAGTTGCAATGAGCCAAGATCATTCCACTGCACTCCAGCCTGGGCAATGGAGGGAGATGCCATCTCAAAAAACAAACAAACAAACAAACAAACAAACAAAAACGTTTGCATTTCTCTTGTTATGAGTGAAGCTAAACATTTTTTCACATGTTTAAGGGTAATTTGCATTGCTTTTCCTAAAAACTATGTGCATGCTTTTTCTGCGTTTTTCTTTTTTCTTTTTTTTTGAGATGGAGTCTCCCTCTATCGCCCAGGCTGGAGTGCAGTGGAGTGATCTTGGCTCACTGCAACCTCTGCTGCCTGGGTTCAAGCGATATTTATGCCTCAGCTTCCTGAGTAGTTGGGACTACAGGCACGTGGCACGATGCCAGTCCAATTTTTGTATTTTTAGTACAGACCAGTTTCATCACGTTGGCCAGCCTGGTCTCGAACTCCTGACCTCAAGTGATCTGCCCGCCTCGGCCTCCCAGAGTGCTAGGATTACAGGCATGAGCCGAAAAATGTAAATCTAACCCACACTGAAATTAAGTTTCTCACCTATCAGATTGGCAAAAATTCAAAAGGCTGACAGCACACTCTGAGATTGTGGGAAAACAGGCATGCTCATACCTAGCTGGTCTGGGTGCAAACTGGCACCTCCCCCATAGAAGGAAATTTGGCACTATCCATCAAAATTACAATGTACACACACTTTAACCTTGCAATCCCACTTCTAAACAGCATCTGACAGATATTCCTGCATATGGACAAAATAATGTGTATTTACTGTAAGACTAGGTTTTTAAAAATTTTATTTACTTATAAGATTATTTACTGTATTACTATATTTGCTATGGTTTACTATAAGATAAAGTTTACTTATTGCTAAATTGTTTTTAATAGCAAAATACTGGAAACTTCCCAAATGTCCATCTGTTGTGTTTGGTTGAATATACCATAGTTCATCTATATAGTAGATGAAAGTTTTTGTTGTTGTAGTTGTTTTTTTTTTTTGAGACACAGTCTCTCTCTATCGCCAGGCTTGAGTGCAGTGGCACGATCTGGGCTCACTGCAACCTCTGCCTCCCAGGTTCAAGTGATTCTCCTGCCTCAGCCTCCTGAGTAGCTGGGATTACACACGCGCGCTACCATGCCAGGCTAATTTTCGTATTTTTAGTAGAGAGGGGGTTTCGCCATGTTAGTCAGGCTGGTCTCAAACTCCTGACCTCAAGTTATCTGCCTGCCTCGGCCTCCCAAAGTGCTGGGATTGCTGGTGTAAGCCACCATGCCCGGCCCAGATGAAAGTACTTTTAAAGTAAAAAAGTAACAGAAGTTTTTTTATATATTGATATAAAAATTTATTGGCTGAGCAGAGTGGTTCATGCCTATAATCCCAGCACTTTGGGAGGCCAAGGCAGGCAGATCACTTGAGCCCAGGAGTTCAAGACCAGCCTGGGGAACATAGTGAGACCCTGTCTCTACAAAAACTACAAAAATTAGCTGGGCACGGTGGTGCACTCCCTGTAGTCCCGGCTACTTGAGAGGCTGAGGTGGGAGGATCATGCAAGCCCAAGAGGCAGGGATTGCAGTGAACCAAGATCACGCCACTGCACTCCAGCCTGGGCAATAGAGTGAAACTCTGTCCCCACCAAAAAATTTTTTTTCTCAAGAAAATATTGTTAAATGTAAAGGCAGGATACAGAACAGTAAAAACAACATGCTACCTGTTTTTGTGAGAAAGACAGGGAAATAAGAATACTTACTTACTCATATTTTCTTTTATTTGCATAAACAAACACTGGATAAAAACAGGCCTGTAATCCCAACACTTTGGGAGGCCAAGGTGGGTAGATTGCTTGAGTCTAGGACTTCGAGACCAGCCTGGACAACATGGCAAAACCCAGTCTCTATAAAAACAAAACAAAACAAACAAACAAAAATTGGAAAGATTCACAGTAAAGTGGTTCTCTACCAAAGGCCAGCAGGGAAGTAATGGGCTGGATGGTGACTTGAGTGCAAGCAAGACTTCTAAGAATGAAAATTTTTATATTGAACCAGATGAGTATATTGCCTATACAAAAATGTAAATTTAAAATACCAGCTGGGCACAATGGCTCATGCCTGTTCTCTCAGTGATGTGGGAAGTTGAGGCAGGAGAATGACTTGAGCCTAGGAGGCTGAGGCTGCAGTGAGCTATGATCATGCCACTGCACTCCAGCCTGGGCAATAGAGCGAGACCTTGTCTCTAAAAATAAAAATAAAAACCTGAAAAAAATCAATAATAATATCAAATATATTGAGGATGCCATAAAATTATTATACACACACACACACGCACACACACACACACACGCACGCACACTCTGCCTCCATCCAAGCAAGTGTCTTTCATTGCCAGCATCAGAAGTCATTCTTCAGTTGATTTTTTTATTTAAATCTTCAGGAACTCTGCTGTGCACTACAAGGAAACATGATGTCTGGGCAGTGATTAGTACAGTAACTCGGGAGGCTGAAGAAAATCTTGGTGAAGATGGGTGAAATGGAGTTTTGACTTTTAAGGCTGCCTTTTGGTGGGAGACAAGACCTTAATCTTCAACTATAGAAGCCATAAGACCAGACACTTGCTTTTCCAGTTTCTTTGCACATAGAACATGGGCATCTATAATACAGGCTTCGCTAATCAACTGCATCCTGCCCAGATCTGAACTGGGACCTTGTGTTGCAAAGAATCCTTTCTAGGATTATCAACCACAGCAAGGGCACCATCCAGGTTGTGGGGCAGTGCAGATGTCCTGGAACAAATGTTAGGGAGTCCAGGGCTGACAGTGGGTCCAGCAGTGATGTCCCAGGTCCCCTGTTGACACCAGGTAGTTGCAGCACTGGCCTTATTTCCTATCACTGGTCTCATTTTATGGCATAATTTTTGCTGTACTCTGGCTGCATAGCTTCCCTTGGACCTATTTCCCAGGCCTGAGTTTCCGGTTCTTTTCATATTCATTGTATACGTTCCAATTCTTAAACCTGTTGGAGTTGGTTCTGGATGCTTTGCTTGTAACTAGTAAACCTGGTTCATGCATCTGGATTGTGTCAGGGATTCTCCATCTGGAAATTCAAGCAAATAAAGGAACCCACAACCTATATGGAATCTCCAGACTGATACCTCTGGTAGAAAAGAAAAAGAGAAGAGGATACAGGGCCAGGCGCAGTGGCTCATTCCTGTAATCCCAGCACTTTGGGAGATCAAGGTGGTCAGATAACTTGAGGTTGGAAGTTCAAGACCAGCCTGGCCAACATGGTGAAACCCCGTCTCTACTAAAACTACAAAACTTAGCTGGGCGTGGTGGCACGCACCTGTAATCCCAGCTCCTTGGGAGGCTGAGGCAGGAGAATCACTTGAACCTGGGAGGTGGAGGTTGCAGTGAGCCAAGATCGTGCCAATGCACTACGGCCTGGGTGACAGAGAAAGACTCCGTCTCAAAAAACAAAAAGAGAGACAGAAAAGAGGTTACAGAAGTTCCTTCAATCTTACAATAGACTGTTGCTGCTGCTGCTGCTGCTGCTGCTGCTGCTGTGTGTGTGTGTGTGTGTGTGTTTGTATACGAGAGAGAGAGAGAGAGATACACACACACACAAGGCAGCAGTAGGGGTGGCAGTCAGACATGAGAACACCAGGGGCTTTCCTGAGAAGAGGCTGCTAGACCTGGGTCCTGGCTCAGGCTGCTACCTGAAGCTTGCTGGGAAGCTTTGACAGGTACAAGCCAGTAGTGATTTCAGTCAGTTAGTGACTGGAGGTTGAAATATAAAGGTGGAAATAGGACGGAGATGTGTGAAAGTGATCTTTCTTTCACACAGTTATAATTTGAGATTTTTTTTTTTTTTTTTTTTTTTTTTTTTTGGTAACAACCGTGAATTCCTATATTGCTTTTGAAATTTGAAAGAAATTCAAAAGACAGGAAAAAGGACTTCAGGGATGAAGATGTGTGTGATTGCTCTTCTGGTATGTATGACAAAAGACCTCTGCTGTCTGAGCGTGGTGGCTCACAACTGTAATCCCAGCACTTTGGGAGACTGAGGTGGGTGGATCACCAGACTAGCCTGGCCAACATGGAGAAACCCCATCTCCACCAAAAATACAAAAATTAGCCAGGTGTGGTGATGTGTACCTGTAATCCCAGCTACTTGGGAGGCCAAGGGAGGAGAATCACTTGAATCTGGAAGACAGAGGTGGCAGTGAGCCAAAATGGTGACACGGCACGCCAGCCTGGGCAACAGAGCGAGACCCCGTTTCAAAAACAACAACAAAAAAAGTGAATTAAATATGTGTAGCTAATTTCACTCTTCCCAAATCCCCAATAAAACTACAATGAAAGGACTTTAAAATTCAGATCGATTTTTATTGTGATTAAATATACGTAATATGAATTTTATTAATATCATTTAACCATTTTTTTTGAGATGGAGTCTTGCTCTGTTGCCCAGGCTGGAGTGCAGTGGTGAGATCTCAGATCACTGTAACCTCTGCCTCCTAGGTTCAAGCGATTCTTCCACCTCAGCCTCCCGAGTAGCTGGGACTTACAGGCCCATGCCATTGCACCTGGCTAATTTTTGTATTTTTAGTGGAGATGGGTTTTCGTCATGTTGGCTAGAAAACTTCTGACCTCAGGTGATCCGCCTGCCTGAGCCTCCCACAGTGCTGGGATAACAGGTGTGACCCACCATGCCTGGCCTTCATTTTAACCATTTTTAAGTGTACAGTTAAGTGGCATTAAGTACATTCACGATGTTGTTCAACCATCACTACTATCCATTTTCAGAATTTTTTCCTCATTCCAAACAAAAACCCCTCACCCATTAAACGGTAACCCCACATTCTTTCCCTCTAATCCGTGGTAACCTCTATACACTTTCTTTCTTTCTTTTTTTTTCTTTGAGATGGAGTTTCGCTCTTGTTGCCCAAGCTGGAATGCAATGGTGCAATTTTGGCTCACTGCAACCTCCACCTCCTGGGTTCAAATGATTCTCCTGCCCCAGCCTCCCAAGTAGCTGGGATTACAGGCATGTGCCACCACCCCCGGCTAAGTTTTTTGTATTTAGTAGAGATGGGGTTTCACTATATTGGTTAGGCTGGTCTCGAACTCCTGACCTTAGGTGATCTACTGGCCTTGGTCTCCCAAAGTGCTGGGATTACAGGCGTGAACCACCGCGCCCGGCCTGCTTTCAATTATTTTGAGTTTCTACCCAGAAGTGACTTGCTGGATAATATAGTAATGCTATATTTAACTTTTTAAGAAACTCTCGGCTGGGTGCAGTGGTTCATGCCTGTAATCTCAGCACTTTGGGAGGCTGAGGCGGGCAGATCACTTGAGGTCGGGAGTTTGAGACCAGCCTGACCAACATGGAGAAACCCTGTCTCTACTAAAACTACAAAATTAGCCAGGCGTGGTGGTGCTTGCCTATAATCCCAGTTACTCGGGAGGCTAAGGCAGGAGAATTTCTTGAACCCAGGAGGCAGAGGTTGCAGTGAGCCGAGATTGTGCCATTGCACTCCAGCCTGGGCAACAAAAGTGAAACTCCGCCTCAAAAAAAAAAAGGTAACTGTCATACTATTTTCCATAGCAGCTCATCTTTTTATATCCCCACCTGCTGTGAACCCCGAAAATCTGAGACGGGTCTCAGTTAATTTAGAAAGTTTGTTTTGCCAAGGTTGAGGACGTGCGCCCATGACACCTTCAGGAGGTCCTGATGACATGTTCCCAAGGTGGTCAGAGCACAGTTTGGTTTTATACATTCTAGGAAGACATGAGACATCAATCAATATATGCGAGCTGAGCATTGGTTTGGTCTGGAAAGGCGGGACAACTGGAAACAAAGGCGGGAAAACCCAAAGCCAAAGCCAGGAAGGGTGGTTCCAGGTCATACATAGATAAGAGACAAATGGGCCAGGAGCGGCGGCTCACGCCTATAATCCCAGTACTTTGGGAGGCCTAGGTGGGTGGATCACCTGAGGTCAGGAGTTCGTGACCAGCCTGGCCAACATGGTGAAACTCTGTCTCTACTCAATATACAAAAAATTAGCTGGGCATGGTGGCAGGCACCTGTAATTCCAACTACTTGGGAGGCTGAGGCAGGAGAATTGCTTGAACCCAGGAGGCGGAGGTTGCAGTGAGCCGAGATTGCACCACTGCATTCCAGTCTGGGCAACAAGAGCAAAACTCTGTCCACCTCCCCCTCCCAGCAAAAAAGAGGCAAATGGTTGTATGCTTTTGAGTTTCTGATTAGCCTCAAGTAGACAATCAGATATGCATTTATCTCGGTGAGCAGAGGGATGACTTTGAATAGAACGGGAGGCAGGTAGGCCCTAAGCAGTTTCCAGCTTGACTTTTCCCTTTAGCTTAGAGATTTAGGAGCCCCAGGATTTATTTTCCTTTCACACTGCAATGTATGAGAGTTCTAATTTCTCTATTATCTTCACCAACACTTTGTAAAAATAATGGCTGTCTTAATGGGTATGAAGAGGTGTGGTGGCTAACACCTGTAATCTCAGCACTTTGGGAGGTGGAGGTGGGTGGATCACCTGAGGTCAGGAGTTTGAGACCAGCCTGGCCAACACGGTGAAACCCTGTCTCTAATAAAAATACAAAAAATTAGCTGGGTGTGGTGGCAGGTGCCTGTAATCCCAGCTACTTGGGAGGCTGAGGCAGGAAAATTGTTGGAACCCGGGAGGCGGAGGTTGCAGTCAGCCAAGGTCGCGCCACTGCACTCCAGCAGCCTGGGCAACAAGAGTGAGACTGTGTCTCAAAAAAAAAAAAAGGAAGAGGCATCTCATTTTGGTATCATTACTTTTTAATGCATGAACCTCACAAAGCATGAGATGCACACCTAAGCCCATCTGACCCCAAGCTTTCCACTCTACATCCTGGCCCTTCTGAGGCCCAAACAAAGCAGAATGTTTCCCCATGATTGCAGGACTTAGCTTAGATACACAGTCTTTGGTATTGATGACATGTATCTCATTTTCGGGATTTGCCTAATTGCATCCTCTCCTTCCAGAAATGCAAAGTACTCCTGAATCATCTTTCAACCCAGACCATGGTGTGGAAGAAACCCTTGGCTAGAAGGAGCCTGTGTGACTTGGTCCAGCAGCATTTCCCCCACACTTGGCATCAGAGGCCCTTCAGTCATGGAAGTGGGAGGGGAAGAGTGAAACCACCACTGCAAAATTATAACTGAGACAGTTAAAGATATCTGACCTAACCAACTCCAACTTGCTTCTAACCTCCAGTCTGTCCTGTTCTTTCCTGGGGGTAGGCTGAACTAATTCTGGGGAGGAACTTAGTTTATAGTTTAGAACAAAGACAATTAACAGCCTTTTCCCAAAACAAACTCCCTTCTTGCCTGGGGACTTGCCTTGCCATTGTCATGCAGTTGGAGGCTACTTCACTCTCCAAATTGCTACTGGGAATAACCTCACTATTGTGAAGCCTAAGATCAGTGCTTGAGATATTTCGCAGACCCTTCACTTGATGGATCTGCTGGCACCACCCAGATCTATAAACTGGCTCATCTATGGTCCCCACCCAGGAACAGCTTCAACTCCCTATTATTTCATCTCCAACTCCAATCAGCACGCCTGACTCACTGGCTGCCTTCCCCTTACCCACCAAATTGTCCTTAAAAACTCTGATGCTCCAATGCTCAGGGAGACTGATTTGAGTAATAATAAAACTCCAGTCTCCTGCACAGCCGGCTCTGTGTGAGTTACTCTTTCTCTATTGCAATTCCCCTGTCTTGATAAATTGGCTCTGTCTAGGCAGTAGGCAAAGTGAACCCACTGGGTGGTTACAAGAGTACCCTCTATCTGTCTGAAGTGACCCAAACTCCTTAAGTGAGACATGCACAGCTGACAAGACAAATCCCAGAAGAGAGCAGGCTGGTCAGTGCCAGGATTCCCCAAAGGGAAAGACAAGGTAGTTGTCTTTGCTCCAGTCCTGGCCCAGACATCCATATTCTTAGAGGCCTCTGGAGGGATTTCTTTTTGAGCCATGTGGAAAACTTCAGGACTTAAGGGCCTCTCCCAGGTCAGCTCTACCTAAGCACTACACTGGGTGCACGGTCTTCTCAGGAGCCAGCTCTGAGCACAGGACAGTTGAGGCCGAGGCCAAGGCCAAGCAGAAGTTGAAGGACAGGGTCAATCCCTAAATGCAGCTCCCTGAGAGCTCCTGCTCACTCTGACACCAACAGGCACATGCATGACCAGACAAGCACTGCAGCCTGAGGACTAAACTCTGATTTTTTTTTATCTTGCCCAAATTCCTACCTAAGGGGTCTGGGGAGTCATGCCCTGCAAATCATAAATTCTCATCAGATGGGTTTTATTTAACCCTATATATCATGATTTATTTTCTTTTTTTTTTTTTGAGATGGAGCCTTGCTCTGTCACCCAGGCTAGAGTGCAGTAGCACGATTTTGGCTCACTGCAGCCTCGACCTCCCAGGTTCAAAAGATTCTCCTGCCTCAGCCTCCCAAACAGTTGGGATTACAGGTGCCCACCACCACTCCTGGCTAATTTTTGTATTTTTGTATAAAGACAGGGTTTCACCATGTTGGCCAGGCTGGTCGCGAACTCCTGACCTCAGGTGATGCACCCACCTAGGCCTCCCAAAGTGCTGGGATTACAGGCGTGAGCCACCGCACCCAGCCATGACTTACTTTCCAACCTGACTCTGGCATAATATTACAAGACAAAGAAGGAAATCAAAATATTTTACCCCAAAACACGTTTCTTTTTTTTTTTTTTTTTTTTTGAGACGGAGTCTTGCTCTGTCACCCAGGCTGGAGTGCAGTGGCGCGATCTCGGCTCACTGCAAGCTCTGCCTCCCGGGTTCACGCCATTCTCCCGCCTCAGCCTCCCGAGTAGCTGGGACTACAGGCGCCCACAACCGCGCCCGGCTAATTTTTTGTATTTTTAGTAGAGACGGGGTTTCACCGCGGTCTCGATCTCCTGATCTCGAGGCCGCCCGCCTCGGCCTCCCAAAGTGCTGGGATTACAGGCGTGAGCCACCGCGCCCGGCCAAAACACGTTTCTTTGCCATATTTTGAAATGGCCCTGCAAAGCTGTTCTTTGTGGGGGAAAATTGCCTCTGTAAAGAATCTCTATTAACATAGCTAGATGTTTTTCTTCCACACCCTCCCAATCCTAAAGACATTAACTGAGATCTGAATAGGAAACATTTGTCATCTATTGTCTCTAAGGGCAGCCAATATAAGACTTAAAAAAAGTTGGTCTCCACAATCTTTTACCTTAACCTGAACATTCCCTTTCTATCAATCCCAGGTCTTTAGAGAAACTCAACCAATTGTTGACCAGAAAATGTTTACATTCGGCCGGGTGTGGTGGCTCATGCCTGTAATTTCAGTACTTTGGGAGGCCAAGGTGGGTGGATCACCAGAGGTTGGGAGTTCATGACCAGCCTAGCCAACATGGCAAAATCTAAAAATACAAAAATACAATAATTAGCTGGGCATGGTAATCCCAGCTACTCAGGAAGCTGAGGCGGGAGAACCCCTTGAACTTGGAAAGCGGAGGTTGCAGTGAGCCTAGATCACGCCACCGCATTCCAGCCTGGGCAACAGAGTGAGACTCTGTCTCAAAAAAAAAAAAAAAAAGAAAAAAAGTGTTTAAATTCACCTATAGCTTGGAAACCCCCGCTTTGAGTTGTCCCACCTTTCTGGACCAAACCAATGTATTTCGTAAGTGTATTTGATTGATGGTTTATGCCTCTCTAAAATGTGTAAAAGCAAGCTGTGCTCTGACCACCTGGGGCGCATGTTCCTAGGACCACCTGAGGACTGTGTCACTGGCCATGGTCACTCATATTCGGCTCAGAATAAATCTCTTGAAATATTTTACAGTTTGATGCTTTCTGTCGACAAGCCCTTCTCAGGGGTTCACGGTTCCCGGCCCTGAGGAGATGCATGGCTTACTTCTGATGCTTTTTCCTGTCCAAAGGCCTCCCCCAGAGATCCTGCAGACTTCCACTTTGGTCAGGACCCAGGAATGAGTCCTGCTCTTGTTTGAGGCTGAGAGGTGCTCAAGGCTCACACCCAGGTGGGCCTGGATCCCAGCCTTGTCAGGTCACTAACTAGAAGCAGGGGCTGGAAAACCCATGACAGAGAGAAATGCAGCTCAGCTTTCTTCCACGAGGTTGAAAACAAAATACTCAGAAATCCCCAGGCCTGGACTCTCTCACAGGGAAATATCACCTCTGTGCAACAACTCTGAAGTTCAGAAACCTGAACCCAAGGAAACTGTATGTCAGGCCTCTGAACCCAAGCTAAGCCATCATATTCCCTGTGACCTGCATGTATACATCCAGATGGTCTGAAGCAATTGAAGATCCACAAAAGAAGTGAAAATAGCCTTAACTGATGACATTCCACCATTGTGATTTGTTCCTGCCCTACTCTAACTGATAAGATATATCCCCCCCCCCCCCCCGACCTTAAGAAGGTACTTTATAATATTCTTCCCCCGCCCTCAAGAAGGTACTTTGTATGCCTATCCCAAACCTATAAGAACTAATGATAATCCCACCACCCTTTGCTGACTCTCTTTTCGGACTCAGCCGGCCTGCACCCAGGTGAAATAAACAGCCTTGTGGCTCACACAAAGCCTGTTTGGTGGTCTCTTCACATAGACACACATGACACTGTAGTTCAGGGCTGGGTGCTGGACAGAGGGGACTGAAGCTCCAATTTTGCTTTTCTTTCTTTCTTTCTTTTTTTTGAGACAGGGTCTTACACCTAGGCTGGAGTGCAGTGGTGTGTGGTGTGATCACAGCACACTGCAACCTCTGCCTCCCAGGCTCAAGAGATCCTCTCACCTCAGCTTCCCAAGTAGCAGGGACTACAGGTGCACCACTGTGCCTGGCCATGCATTTTTTGTAGAAACGGGGTTTTGCCATGTTGCCTAGGCTGGTCTCCATGTCCTGGGCTCAAGTGATCCTCCAACTTTGGCCTGTCAAAGTTCTGGGATTACAGGCATGGGCCACTGCACCCAGCCAATTTTGCTTTTCAGTTAGTCCTGGGATTTGCAGGGTAGGGTGTTGTGATTAAAAAACTTTTAGGTGTTTCAGCTCTGGGTTTTGTAAAGTCAAATAATATTTTTGTTTGGGGTCTCCTTTGCTGTAATTTGGGCTTTTCCATTCAGTGTTGTCTGAGCTGCTGCTGGAGTACGGCAGTGGCTGTGCTGAGAGGAGGAACCACGCTGCAGTGGGGAGCTGGGGAGACTGGGGGTGGGAGAGGCCAACCTTTAGAGCAGAGGCCAGATCCCTGACCATCTCACACCCCGAATCCCACTGCAGTCATTTTGGGAAAATAAACCTCAAGAAGGACTAACTTTGATGTATAAAAGTGTCCTCCTGGGCGCGGTGTCTCACGCCTGTAATCCCAGCACTGTGGGAGGCTGAGGCAGGCAGATCACCTGAGGCCAGGAGTTCGAAACCAGCCTAGTCCAACATGGTGAAACTCCATCTCTACTAAAAATACAAAAATTAGCTGGGCGTGGTGGTAGATGCCTGTAATCCAGCTACTTGGGAGGCTGAGGCAGGAGAATTGTTTGAACCTGGGAGTTGGAGGTTGCAGTGAGCTGAGATTGCACCACTGCACTCCAGCCTGGGCGACAGAGTGACAGTGTGTCTCAAAAAAAAAAAAAAAAGTCCATGGTAGGGCACAGTAGCTCAGGTTTGTAATCCCAGCACTATGGGAGGCTGAGGTGGGAGGATGGTGATACGGTTTGGCTGTGTTCCCACCCAAATCTCATCTTGGATTCCCACATGTTGTGGGAGGGACCCAGTGGGAGGTAATTGAATCATGGGGGCAGTTCTTTCCCGTGTTATTCTCATGACAGTGAATAAGTCTCACCAGATCTAGTAGTTTGTTTGTTTGTTTGTTTTGAGACGGAGTCTCGCTTTGTCGCCCAGTCTGGACAGCAGTGGCGCAATCTGGGCCCACTGCAAGCTCCACCTCCCAGGTTCACGCCATTCTCCTGCCTCAGCCTCCTGAGTGGCTTGGACTACAGGCGCCCATCACCACAGCTGGCTATTTTTTTTTATTTTTATTTTTTTGTATTTTTAGTAGAGACGGGGTTTCACTGTGTTAGCCAGGATGGTCTTGATCTCCTGACCTCATGATCCACCCACCTTGGCCTCCCAAAGTGCTGGAATTACAGGCGTGAGCCACCACGCCTGGCCAAGATCTAGTAGTTTTAAAAACGTGAGTTTCCCTGTATAAGCTCCTTTTTGCCTGCTGCCATCCATGTAAAATGTAGCTTGCTGGCCGGGCGCGGTGGCTCAAGCCTGTAATCCCAGCACTTTGGGAGGCCGAGACGGGCGGATCACGAGGTCAGGAGATCGAGACCATCCTGGCTAACACGATGAAACCCCGTCTCTACCAAAAGATACAAAAAACTAGCCGGGCGTGGTGGCGGGCACCTGTAGTCCCAGCTACTCCGGAGGCTGAGGCAGGAGAATGGCGTGAACCCGGGAGGCGGAGCTTGCAGTGAGCCGAGATCCGGCCACTGCAATCCAGCCTGGGCGACAGAGCGAGACTCCGTCTCAAAAAAAAAAAAAAAAAAAAAAATGTAGCTTGCTCCTCCTTGCCTTCCACCATGATTGTGAGGCCTCCCCAACCATGTGCAACTATAAGTCCATTCTTCCCAGTCTTAGGTATGTCTTTATCAGCAGGGTGAAAATGGACTAATACAGTAAATTGGTACCAGTAGAGTTGGGTGCTGCTGAAAAGATACCCCAAAATGTGGAACCAATTTTGGAACTGGGTAACAGGCAGAGGTTGGAACAGTTTAGAGGGCTCAGAAGAAGACAGGAAAATGTGAGAAAATTTTGAACTCCCTAGAAACTTGATGAATGGCTTTGACCAAAATACTGATGATACGAACAATGAAATCAGGTTGAGGTGGTCTCAGATGGAGATGAGGAACTTGTTGGGAACTGGAGCAAAGATAACTCTTGTTATGTTTTAACAAAGAGACTGGCAGCATTTTGCCCCAGCCCTAGAGATTTGTGGAACTTTGAACTTGAGAGAGATGATTTAGGGTATCTGGTGGAAGAAATTTCTAAGCAGCAAAGCATTCAAGAGGTAACTTGGGTACCGTTAAAGGCATTCAGTTTTATAAGGGAAGCAGAATATCAAAGTTCAGAAAATTTGCAGCCTGACAATGTGATAGAAAAGAAAATCCCATTTTTTAGGAGAAAACCAAGGTGGCTGCAGAAATTTGCATAAGTAACTGGGGGCCAAAAGTTAACCTTCAAGACAATGGGGAAAATTTCTCCAGGGCATGTCAGAGGTCTTCATGGCAGCCCCTCCCATCACAGGCCCAAAGGCCTAGGAAGAAAAAGTGGTTTCATGGGCCAGGCCCAGGGTCCCCATGCTGTGTGTAGCCTAGGAACTTGGTGCCATACGTTCCAGTTGCTCCAGCCACTCCAGCCATGGCTGAAAAGAGCTAATGTAGAGCTTGGGCCATGGCTTCAGGGGTACAAGCTCTAAACCTTGGCAGCTTCCACATGGTACTGAGGCTGCCAGTGCACAGAAGTCAAGAGTTGAGGTTTGGGAACCTCCTCCTAGATTTCAGAAGATGTAAGGAAACACCCAGATGCCCAAGCAGAAGTTTGCTGCAGGGGCAGGGCTTTCATGGACAATCTCTGTTAGGACAGTGCAGAAGGGAAATGTGAGGTTCGAGCTCCCACACAGAGTCCCTACTGGGGCACCATCTAGTGGAGCTGTGAGAAGAGGGCCACCATCCTCCAGACTCCAGAATGGTAGAGCAACCGACAGCTTGCACCATGTGCCTGGAAAATCTGCAGACACTCAATGCCAGCCTGTGAAAGCAGCTGGGCCGGGGGCTATACCTCCAAAGCCACATAGGTGGAGCTTCCCAAGACCACGGGAACCCACCTCTTGCATCAGTATAACCTGGATGTCAGACATGGAATCAAAGGAGATCATTTTGGAGCTGGACTTCAGACTTGCATGGGGCCTGTAGCCCCTTTGTTTTGGCCAATTTCTCTCATTTGGAACAGCTGTATTTACCCAATGCCTGCACCCCCATTGTATCCAGGAAGCAACTAACTTGCTTTTATTTTACAGGCTCATAGGTGGAAGGGACTTGCCTTGTCTCAGATAAGACGTTGGACTGTGGACTTTTGAGTTGATGCGGAAATGAGTTAAGACTTTGGGGGACTGTTGGGAAGGCATGATTAGTTTTGAAATGTGAGGACATGAGATTTGGGAGGGGCAGGGGCTGAATAATATGGTTTGACTATGTCCCTACCCAAATCTCACCTTGAATTCCCATGTGTTGTGGGAGGGACCCGGTGGGAGGTAATTAATTGAGTGATGGGAGCAGGTCTTTTCTATGCTGTTCTTATGATAGTGAATAAATCTCACGAGATCTGATAGTTAAAAATGGGAGTTTCTTTGCACAAGCTCTCTCTCTTTGCCTGCTGCCGTCTGTGTAAGATGTAACTTGGTCCTCCTTGCCTTCCACCATGATTGTGAGGTCTCCACAGCCATACAGAACTGTAAATCCATTAAACCTCTTTTTCTTCCCAGTCTCAGATATGTCTTTATCAGCAGCATGAAAACTGACTAATACAGATGGCTTGGGGCCAGGAGTTCAAGCCTGCAGTGAGCTATAGTTACGCCACTGCTCTCCTGCCTGGGTGACAGAGGGAGACCCCAACTCGAAAAATAAATATATATAAATTTTTTTAAAGTCCATAAGAACTTTTATTTTTGAGCCACTACACCTGACCAAAAACATTTTTTTATAAAAGAAAAAAGAAAAATCAGCAGTGGGGAGAGCAGAATTTGTACAATAAGGGAATAACTGATAAATTATAGTATATCTTCTCAATGGATATTATGCAATGATTAAAGATTCATACTTAGGAAGTCTTTGTGGTGTCTTTGTTGAAAAACACAAGCAGAGTAAGTAGTCTATAACTATATAATAATATGAAGTTACAAGAGCAAAGGCCAGAAAGCACACTTGCAAAAAAGGGGCTGTTGATGGTGTGGGATTACAAGCGATTTTCTTTTTTTAAAACACCACTTATGTCCTTATATTGTATTTCCAATAGAAAAGGGAAGGACAGAAGTGAAGCAGACACTTCCTTGAGGTTGTCTGATGGGTGACAACTAAATGTCAGTTCCCATTTTTGTCAGGCAACACGATTCACTGTGGTTTTGAAATTTATTCTGAATCCTCTGCTGGCACTTTTTACATGGTTAAGTCCTCAGATGGGTTCCAAGAAAGGGGTGATTAGAAACGTGGCATCCAGGCCGGGTGCGGTGGCTCGCACCTATAATCTCAGCACTTTGGGAGGCCAAGGCTGGTGGATCGCTTGAGGTCAGGAATTCAAGACCAGCCTGGTCAACATGGTGAAACCCTGTCTACTAAAAATTAGCCAGGCATGGTGATGCACGCCTGTAGACCCAACTACTCGGGAGGCTGAGGCAGGAGAATCTCTTGAACCTGGTTTCAGTGAGCTGAGATTGCACCACTGTCCTCCAGTCTGGGCAATACACGGAGAGTCCGTCTCAAAAAAAAAAAAGAAAAGAAAAGAAAAGAAAAGAATTGTGGCATCCAAATTCCAGGAGGCCTAGACAAACCTGTCCAATCTGCCTGGAAACCATTACTTAGGTTTGTAACAGTTGGTTTTGTGGGAATATCTAGAATTCCCATATTTTCCCATGTATTTACCACTAGATGCTGCTCTAGGCTGTGGTGTGCCTCCCAAACAGGATACATTTGCCTTTCCTCCTTCCTGGGGGCAAATTATAAATGTTCACCAAAGTGTTTTGTGTTAAGACACACTTGTTTGCTTTTTTTTTTTTTTTTTTTTTTTTGGAGACAGAGTCTCGCTTTGTCACCCAGGCTGGAGTGCAATGGCATGATCTCTGCTCATTGCAACCTCCACCTCCCGGGTTCAAACAACTCTCCAGCCTCAGCCTCCCAAGTAGCTGAGATTACAGGCGCACGCCACCACGCCTGCCTAATTTTTGTATTTTTAGTAGAGACGGGGTTTCCCCATGTTGGCCAGGCTGGTCTCAAACTCATGACCTCAGGTAATCTGCCTGCCTTAGCCTCCCAAAGTGCTAGGATTACAGGCAGGAGCCACCCCGCCCGGCTGACTTGTGTGCATTATCATGCAAAGTAAAGCCCAGCACCTTTTCTACACCATTGCTTGCTTTCTCTATTAAGTAAACATTTGAGCAGGGAGTTGGAACTGAGCTCTATTAAGTGTCTTCTCTGGGCCAGGCTGGATTTATACCTTTTTTCGTGTAAACTCTGTGTTGGGTATGTTCTGTTTGTCCCTCCAGATTGGCTCTTCACTGAACCCCCAGAAGCTGAGCCTTTGAGACAGCATCAGCAAGCTCCTTCCTCCTCTGCTTTCCCCTGGCACCAGCAGGAGGTGACAGGCCGCAGCTGAGTGCACGCTCCCTGGTTCCCTCTGCAGAGCCTCCACTGACTGGCTGTGGGCAGCACTGAAGGCCCCATTTCCATACAGGTGTGCCCTGCACAGAGTCTCTCTGTCTCCGGGTTCTGAAAACCATTCCCCTGGCTGGCCCCTTTATGCCCAGGGGAGGCAACAGCCCTATTGCTCCTAGTCCCGGAGTACTGGAGTACTGCACTATCCCTCATGGTTACTCTACACCTTACCCTCACCTTTGTAAATAGTGCTTTTATTAAACTCTCCTCAAATTACCCAATCGAGGGTGTCATCTGTTTTCTGCAGAACCCTGACTGATAGAATCCTTAAAGAGATAGGGAGTAACTCATCCAAGTTTGAGTGTTAGTAGGTGGCATAACCAGGCTTGGAAACAGGTCTGTCTGCATTCAAAGCTCGTGCTTCTTTTGCCAGATCAGATTGCACTGCCCAAGAAGGAGCCGGCTTGAAGAGCAAGCAAGTTGGGCACCTGAGATGAGATCTAGCACTGGGCGTAGAAAACAAACTCTGCTTGTGCTTCATGCCCTAGACCATGGCATGCCCAGGGTCCATCCCCATGTCTGTTTCCTAAAGTTGGTGTGCACCCTCCTCATTATTCAGCTGTCATTGCATTTGCCTGGGAAGACTTCACTTACAGAGCCCAGAGCAGCCAGCTTAATGGCTCCTGTGATGTTTTTAAAAAATGTCCACATGTCCTTGGAGATTCTTTACATCAATAGTGGAGTCTAAGGCCAAGCGCTGTGGCTCAAGTCTGAAATCCCAGCACTTTGGGAGGCCGAGGGGGATGGATCACCTGAGGTTGGGAGTTCGAGACCAACCTGGCCAACATGGTAAAACTCCATCTCTACTAAAAATACAAAAATTAGCCAGGTGTGATGGTGGGTGCCTGTAATCCCAGCTACTCGGGTGGCCAAGGCAGGAGAATCGCTTGAACCTGGGAAGCGGAGGTTGCAGTGAGCCAAGATCGTGCCACTGCACTCCAGCCTGGGTGACACAGTGAGATTCTGTCTCAGAAAAAAAAAAGCAAACAAACAAAAAAACTAACTAACTAACTAACTAACTAAATAAATAAAACAGCTCCAGTTTTTAAGGAATTTCCCAAGCCAAATAATGCCACCAGATAACATGCACTCACTACTGGGGATTTTGTTAATTTATTCACTTTTATATTTATCCTTTCACTCACTCATTGAAAAAACCACAATGGGCCGGGTGCAGTGGCTCATGCCTGTAATCTTAGCACTTTGGGAGGGCAAGGTGGGAGGATAGCCTGAGCCCAGGAGTTTGAGACCATCCTGGGCAATATGACGAGATCTTGTCTCTAAAGAAAACAAACAAACAAACAAAAACCATGATGTATTCACTACATACCTAGTGGTCATTTTTGAGAACATAAAAAAAAAATTCTTAGAATTCTAAGCCTTATTTATTTATTTATTTATTTATTTTTGAGACGGAGTCTCGCTCTGTTCCCCAGGCTGGAGTGCAGTGGCGCAATCTCGGCTCACTGCAAGCTCCACCTCCCGGGTTCATGCCATTCTCCTGCCTCAGCCTCCTGAGTAGCTGGGACTTTTGGTGCCCGCCATCGCGCCTGGCTAATTTTTTGTATTTTTAGTAGAGACAGGGTTTCACCATGGTCTCAATCTCCTGACCTTGTGATCCGCCCGCCTCGGCCTCCCAAAGTGCTGGGATTACAAGTGTGAGCCACCACGCCCGGCCTATTTATTTATTTTTTGAGGTGGAGTCTCGCTCTATCACCCAGGCTGGAGTACAGTGGCGTGATCTCAGTTCACTGTAACCTCCAGGGTTCAAGTGATTCTTCTGCCTCAGCCTCCTGAGTAACTGGGACTACAGGCATGCACCACCACGCCCAGCTAATTTTTGTATTTTTAGTAGAGATGGGGTTTCACCATATTGGCTAGGCTGGTCTTGAACTCCTGACCTTATGGTCTGCTTGCCTCGGCCTCCCAAACTGCTGGGATTACAAGTGTGAGCCACCGTGCCCAGCCTCTAAGCCTAATTTTATAGAGACCATTTTTGCATAAGTTAACCAGAATCAGTTTTTAATTTTGCAACCAAGAATCCAAATTGAAGAGCAATTCATATGAGGTATGAGGTATAAGCAGTAGACTTAGGGGAATGGAGGAGATATGAGACTGGTCTTCTTCCCTAGATAGGGTTGAAGATTACTGTGGTAGGTTGCCTTTAAGATGGCTCACCATAAATTAGCTGGATGTGGTGGTGCATGCCTGTAATCCCAGTTACTCAGGATGCTGAGGCAGGAGAATCACTTGAACCTGGGAGGCAGAGGAAGTGAGATCATGTCACTGCACTCTGGCCTGGGCAACAGAGCAAGACTCCCTCTCAAAAAAAAAAAAAAAAGAAAGAAAGAAAGGAAAAAGAAAAAAACAAAAAGCAAAAAAGATGGCTCACCAAGATTCCTGCCTCCTGGTGTTCACCCATGTAATCTAGACCCAGTGATTTGCTTCTAACAAAAACAATATGGCAGAAGTGTTGAGATATGACTTTCATGATTAGGTTATCAAAGTCTGTGACTTCTGTCTTTCTCTGCGCCTTCTGTGTCTGCATGCTTTGATGAAGCAAGCTGACATGCTGGAGAGCTCCAAATGGCAAGAAATTAAGGTTGATCTCTGCCAACAGTTTGTAAGAAACTGAATCCTGTCAAGAAGCAGGTGACTGAGGTTGAACATAGATCCATCCCCAGTCTTCAGATGAGAACGCAGCCTCAGTTGACACCTTGACTGCCACCTTGTGAGAGCTGGCACAGAGGACACAAACTGTGCCCAGATTCCTGACCCACCAATGCTGTGAGATCACAAGTGTGTGTGTGGTTTTTTTTTTTTTTGAGACGGAGTCTCGCTCTGTCACCCAGGCTGGAGTGCAGTGGCCGGATCTCGGCTCACTGCAAGCTTCACCTCCCGGGTTCCCGCCATACTCCTGCCTCAGCCTCCCGAGTAGCTGGGACTACAGGCGCCCGCCACCTCGCCCAGCTAGATTTTTTGTATTTTTTAGTAGAGAGGGGGTTTCACCGTGTTAGCCAGGATGGTCCCGATCTCCTGACCTCGTGATCCGCCCGTCTCGGCCTCCCAAAGTGCTGGGATTACAGGCTTGAGCCACCGTGCCCGGCTAGTGTGCGTTGTTTTAAGTCTCTAAGCTGTGGAGTAATGTATTATGCATCAAGAGATAACTAATACAATAATCATTTAGGGATGGGAACTTGTAAGTTACGGCATGTGGCAAAGAAAGAAGTGACGCAACTGTTGTTTAGGGTTACCTTTAATGAAGTACTCACTGAGGCAAGGCTCTGGGGGATCCAGGGGCTGCCACCCAAAACAGCATACAGGAAACGAGTAATTCAAGGACTATGGGTGTCACCATTGCTTTGAACTCTGCTAGGCAATTTCAGGAAAGAGGTTGATAAGCAATCCTTCCCTTCTCTTGTCTTCTCTTTGTTTCCTGAAAAGTTCAATCCTAAGGGCATTAGGTAAGACATAGCAAGAAAGGCATTTGCGCCTGGAGAGGAGGGAGCTATGGAGGCATGGAGCGGGATGCTGGAGCCTCGTGGGGTAAGGAAGGCATTAGGATAGGAGGGCTGCCTGGCCTTCAGAGTCAGGACTTGAGCTGGATGAGGGGGGTGTCTACATAGGAGGATGACCTAGTGTGAGAAGGATGAGAAGGGCATCACTGCAGAGGAGTAGCTTGGTGAGAGTATGAGAGCCTGTCTTAGTCTGTTTTGCACTGCTATAACAGAATATCTGAAACTGAGTACTTTATAAAGAACAGAAATGTATTTCTCACAGTTCTAGAGGGTGGGAAGCCCAAGATCAAGCTACTGGCATTGTGCAAGGCCTTCTTGCTGCATCTTCACATGGTAAAAGGTGGAAGGGTAAGAGGGAAGGAACCCACTTCCCAAGCCCTTTTACAGAGGCATTAATCCACTCATAAGGGTGGAGCTCCCATGATCTGAACACCTCCAAGAAGGCCTCACCTCTCAACACTGTTGCACTGGAGATTAAGTTTCTGACACATGAATCCCGGGGGAGCATTCACACCATAATAGATTCTGAGCAGGGTAATGAAAGTGTATTAGTTATTTCTCACTGCATAAGAAATTATACCAGGCCAGGCACGGTGGCTCATGCCTGTAATCCCAGCACATTGGGAGGCTGAGGCGGGTGCATCACAAGGTCAGGAGTTCGAGACCAGCCTGGCCATCATGGTGAAACCCTGTCTCTACTAAAAATACAAAAAAATTAGCCAGGCATGGTGGTGCTCGCCTGTAACCCCAGCTACTCGGGAGGCTGAGATAGGAGAATCACTTGATCCTGGGAGGCGGAGGTTGCAGGGAGCCGAGATCGCGCCACTGCACTCCAGCCCGGGCAACAGAGCGAGACTCTATCTCAATTAAAAGAAAAAAAAAAAGAAAAGAAATGACACCAAAACTTAGAAGGTCAAAATGGCAATAATTTTTCACTATCTCACAGCTCCTGTGGGTCAATAATTCAGACAGGGCATAGCAGAAATGCTTGTCTCTGTTCTGCAGTGTCTGGGGTCATGGCTGGCAGACTAAATGATTGAAGGCTGAAATTCTCTTAAGTCTTGACTGAGAGGCTGGAGGATCTGCTTCCAAGGTGGCTTATTTCACACATACCTGGAAAGTTGCTGCTAGCAAGTCAGTTTCTTTCCACATGTGATCTTTCTACATGTGGCCCGCTCCACAGGACTGTTGAGTATCCTCACAACATGGCAACTAGTTTCTTCTAGAGTGAGCATGTCTAGAGAGTGAGACAAAAGAAGTTATCCCTTTTACAATCTAGCCTAGAGGGTCATATAGTATCATTTCCATCATATTGTATTCATTAAAAGTCAGTTGCTAAATCCAGCCCACACTGAATGGGAGGGGAAGTAGGCTGCACCTTTTGAAGATTGATGTATCAAAGAATTTTAAGATCCCTATGGAGAGCATTCATGTGGAGGGGCAGCCTGGTATGTGGTCTCAAAGCCCGAGCAGAGTAAGGAGGACATACACAGATCTGGGAAACCGGGCGTAGCTGTTCAGAGCCCGAGCAGGATAAAAAAGGCATCCATGTGAGAGAGACAGGTTGGCTTGAGGAGTTGAAGCCCAAGTGTGTCTGAGGAGGGTGTCTGTGCTTATATGGGGGTGGCAGCAGTATTGGAAGATCGGTGACATACAGGGGAATGATCATACAAATAAGTGTATTAAGAATAATTGGGGGCCGGGCGCGGTGGCTCAAGCCTGTAATCCCAGCACTTTGGGAGGCCGAGACGGGTGGATCACAAGGTCAGGAGATCGAGACCATCCTGGCTAACACGGTGAAACCCCGTCTCTACTAAAAAAATACAAAAAACTAGCCGGGCGAGGTGGCGGGCGCCTGTAGTCCCAGCTACTCGGGAGGCTGAGGCAGGAGAATGGCGTGAACCCGGGAGGCGGAGCTTGCAGTGAGCTGAGATCTGGCCACTGCACTCCAGCCTGGGCGACAGAGCAAGACTCTGTCTAAAAAAAAAAAAAAAAAGAATAATTGGGGCCGGGCACAGTGGCTCACACCTGTAATCCCAGCACTTTGGGAGGCCAAGGCAGGCGGATCACCTAAGGTCAGGAGTTCGAGACCAGTCTGACCAATATGGAGAAACCCCATCTCTACAAAAAGGACAAAATTAGCCGGGCATGGTGGCGCATGCCTGTAATCCCAGCTACTCTGGAGGCTGAGGCAGGAGAATTGCTTGAACCTGGGAGGCAGACGTTGCAGTGAGCCAAGATCACATCATTGCACTCCAGCCTGGGCAACAAGAGTAAAACTCCATCTCAACAACAACAACAACAAAAAGAATAATTGGACCAGGTGTGGTGGTTCATGCCTGCAATCCCAGAACTTTGGGAGGTCAAGGTGGGTAGATCACCTGAGAACAGGAGTTTAAGACCAGTCTGGCCGACATGTTGAAACCTCATCTCTACTAAAAACACAAAAATTAGCCAGGCATGATGGTGCATGCCTGTAATCTACTCAGGTGGCTAAGGCAAGAGAATCACTTAAACCCAGGAAGGGGAGGCTGCAGTGAGTGAGATCGTGCCACTGTACTCCAGCCTAGGTGACAGAGTGAGACTCTGTCTCAATAAAAATAAAAATAAATAGATAAATAAATAAATACATTAGATCCCAGACCAATTAAGTCAAAATTTTGGGAGATGAGATCCAGCATCTTTTGAGGTTTCCAGGTGATTCCAATGTGCAGCTGAGATTGAGAACCACAGTTCTAGCAGTAGGTCTGGATTCAGCACTGGGTGGGGATGTACAGAATTCAACTCCTCTAGCAGGTCATTCCTCTAGTGAGGTCTCTAAGAGCTCTTCAGACAAGGTGACTCCACAGACAACCAAGGCTCAGTGCAGTATTGTAAGCCTCAGTGCACTTTTGAGAATCCTCCTATTTGCTCATCGTTGCCTTTACTTCAACCTAAGAAACTTGGTGAGGCTATGAATTCAACCAATACTGTCATTTATCAGACTATTGCTCAAACTTCAGGTCTAATTTTTGGCTACTTCAGCCCTGTGGCTATTCTTTTAACACAATCACAGAAAGTCACTGGACCATGCTTTAGACTGAGAATTTATAGCATATTCTTTGTCTTTCTTTCTTTTTAAACTTGAAATAATCTCAGATTCCCTCCCCACTCCCAATGAAGAAGCATCTGAGAGTAAGTTGCTGATGTGATTATCCCCTAATACTTTTTTAGTGCAACCTTTCTCAACCAGTGTTCCTCATGTGAATGACAGAATGAAAATGATTTGAATTAAAAAAAAAAATCACCTCACCAGGAACTGAATTAGCCAGAACCTTGATGTTGGACTTCCCAGCCTCCAGAACTGTGAGAGTTAAATTTCTGTTGTTTAAGTCACCCAATCTATCATATTTTGTTTTAGCAGCCCAAGTTGATTAACACAAGGCCTCCTAAGGAAAGGCTTGGAGGAAGTGCTATACTATATACTCAGAAAGTTATTGTAGGCTCTTTCCTTCAGGGCGCATTTATTCAAGGGGCTCTGGACCTGAGAGCTGACTCAGGCTTGCAAATTGGGACAAAAACTATTTCTTTTTATCATGATGGCTTGAGTCAAGCCTCAGTTTGCCAGACTTAGAGTTTTTCAGTTATACCTGATCCTGTAGAAACATATGGGCTGTACATCTCTCTTTTCCTGGCTTGTTGATGGCTGCCTTCTTGCTATACCCTCACATGGCCAAGGTGCATGTATGTGAAGAGAGAGATCTCCTTCTCTTCCTCAGTCACTAGGGAGGCTGAGGCAGGAGAATTGCTTGAACCCGGGAGGTGGAGGTTGCAGTGAGCCGAGATTGTGCCATTGCACTCCAGCCTCGGCAACAAGAGAGAAACTCTGTCTCAAAAAAAAAAAANTTTGGTTTGATGCTTTGCTGTGTGGACGCACTGGGGTGTTGGTCCATCTTCAGGGCTCACTGGGACAGTGATCCTGCCTCTGCAGCTCTGCCAAGTAGGGTGTGACCTCCAAGGCTCTAGGCAGCCTAATCTGAAGGCTTTGCATGATGGTTCCACCTCCAAGACTTTAAGTGGTGGCCATCTGGCCAGTTGAAATTGAGGCAGGTCTCTGAATTGCCATTGGGGTTCTTAAGGTCATTTTTCCATCTTTTTGAAGAAAAACACACATTTTGCAGCCAAATAGCTTCATTGTTCTTAGATTCATAGAATCTAAAAAGTCCAACAGTTTTTCTTCATTTCATCCCATATCTGTCCCCTTTTGTTCAAACTGGCAAAGTGATAGTCTGGTCACACCCTTAGTATTCCTTTCAGAACAAGCTTTCTTATTTTTTGTAATACAAACAGGCTGAGGATCATCCAAATCTTCAAGTTCTGGTGCTTTTTTGCTTAACAATTCCTTTTTCAATTCATCTCTCTCTTCTCACACCTTACTGTAAGCAATGAGGAAGAACCAAACCATTCCTTCAACACTTTGCTTAGAAATCTCCTCAGCTAAATATCCAGTTTTATCACCCACAAATTCTATCTTCCACAAAACACAGGAACATAATTCAGCCAAGTTCTTTGCCATTTTATTATGAGGATCATCATTCCTTCAGTTTCCAATAACATGTTCCTTATTTCTGCCTGTGACTTCAACAGGATTTCCCTTAATGTCCATATTTCTAATACTTACCTCAAAACTCTTGCAGCCTCTACCCACTGTCTAGTTCCAAAGGTGCCTCCATATGTTTAGGTATTTGTTACGCAACACCCCACTTCTTAGTACCAAAATCTGTATTAATGTGGGTTCCCCAAGTAAAAAGAACCATAAATAAATCAATCAATAAATAAATATGGTGTGTGTGTATATATCATATATGTGTATATATACATATATACATACATATACCTATATACATTTATCTATACATACATATACATATATACATTTATATATGCACACACATATACATTTATGTGTACATACACACACACAGATATTTATTTATTTATTTTCAGACAAGATCTGGCTCTATTGTCCTGGAGTGCAGTGGTGCAATCTCAGCTTACTACAACCTCTGCCTTCTGGGCTCAAGCCATCCTTCCACCCTCAGCCTCCCGAGTAGCTGGAACTACAGGCACATACCACCATGACCTGCTGATTTTTGTATTTTTTGTAGAGAGAGGGTTTCACTGTGTAGCTCAGGATGCTCATGAACTCAAGCAATCTGCCCATGTCAGCCTCCCAAAGTGCTGGGATTACAGGCGTGAGCTATTATGCCCAGCAAGAGATTTATTATAAGGAATTTGCTCACATGAGTATAGAGGCTGAGAAGTCCCAAGAACTGCAGTTGGCAAGCTAGAGCCCCAGGATAGTTGATGGTGTAAGTTCTAGCTCATGACTAAGTCCAAAGACAGGAGAAGACTGATGTCCCAGGTCACAGACACTCAAATAGAAACAGTCAAGTTTATGGATGAGTTCCACCCACACTGGAGAGGGCCATCTGCTTCACTAAGTCTACTGGTTCAAATGCTAATCTCATCCAGAAACACTCTCACAGACATACTCAGAATAATGTTTTGTTTTGTTTTTTTGAGATGGAGTCTCACTCTGTTGCCTAGGCTGGAGTGCAGTGGCATGATCTTGGCTCACCATAGCTTCTGCCTCCTGGGTTCAAGCGATTCTCTTGCCTCAGCTTCCCAAGTAGCTGGGACTGCAGGTGTGTACCACCATGCTTGGCTAATTTTTGTACTTTTTTATTTTTTTGAGGCAGAGTCTCTCTGTGTCGCCCAGGCTGGAGTGCAGTGGCGTGATCTCGGCTTACTGCAAGCTCCGCCTCCCGGGTTCATGCCATTCTCCTGCCTCAGTCTCCTGAGTAGCTGGGACTACAGGCACATGCTGCCACGCCCAGCTAGTTTTTTGGTGTGTGTTTTTAGTAAAGACGGGTTTTCACCGTGTTAGCCAGGATGGTCTCGATCTCCTGACCTCATGATCCACCCGCCTTGGCCTCCCAAAGTGCTGGGATTACAGGTGTGAGCCACTGTGCCTGGCCTAATTTTTGTATTTTTAGTAGAGACAGGGTTTCACTGTGTTGGCCAGGCTCATCTCAAACTCCTGACTTCCTGATCCACCTGTCTGGGCCTCCCAAAGTAGTGGGATTACAGGCATGAGCCACTGCGCCAGGTCCCCAGAATAATGTTTAACTAAATATCTAGGCAACCCATGGCTTAGTTAACTCGGCACATAAAATTAACCACTACAGGCCTACAAGCTTTTTCCAGATTAACTGTGCAGTGGGGGAAAAAAATAATTTTCTCTGAGATTATGGGACACAATAATGAGCTCTACCTCTCTTTTCTGGGGATCCAGAACGCTTCTTTGATCCACTGGTAGGAATTGAGTTTATGGTGATCAGGTGATAAATGGTGTTTTAGCTTGATTCTGAGGCACTATAGTCTTTCCCCATCCCAATGACATCAGGCCTGGAGATAGGCCAGATATCAGAGACCAGAAAGGCCAATCGTGACATATTGTATTACTGCCCTGTGGAAAAACCACACATCCATCCTCCATAGAGGGCAGACTTACTTTGGTCAATGCAATGTGAGCATTAGTGACATGTCACTTCTGAGCAGAAGGTTTAAGGCAGTGTGTGGTTTGCCATCTCTCTTTTTCCTCTGGCAACATCCAGATTGGGCCTACTGTCAGCCTGGGTACCCAAACAAAGATGGCCTGAAGCAGAACTGAAGTTACTCTAAGATGGACATTCAATATGAGAAAAAAATTTTTTCATTGTAAGCCTCTGACATTTGGGTCATTTGTTACTTCAGTATAACAGCCTAAGCTGGCTGATACATGCTCAAAAATATTCTGGAGTTATTCCCCCATTCTTGAATAGCCATATTTAGCCATTGTGAGAATCACCATAATACCCCCTTAGTTCATGCAATGAAGGCATCCAAGTGGAAACCCCTGGAGCTAACTATGCCAAAATTGTAAATCAAAATCAATACTGCATTGCTGGGAGAATCACAAAGATGCATGGTGGTGATTTGCATCGCAACCCATTCTATTCATCTGTTCGATCATTAATTGTCAATATAGGCTGGGCGCAGTGGCTCAAGCCTGTAATCCCAGCACTTTGGGAGGCCAAGGCAAGAGGATCACCTCAGGACAGGAGTTCGAGACCAGCCTGGCCAACATGGTGAAGCCCTGTCTCTACCAAAAATACAAAAATTAGCTGGGCATGATGGCGCATGCCTGTAGTCCCAGCAGCTCAAGAGGCTGAGGCAGGATAATCATTTGAACACGGGAGATGGAGGCTGCAGTGAAATGAGATCATGCCATTGCACTCCAGCCTGGAAAACAAGAGTGAAACTCCATATCAACATAAATAAATAAATAATTGTCAGTATATGTATGTCTAATTTCCCTAACTGTATTATTTTGTTCATTATTCCATATATATTTTGGAGTACCAATTACACATCAGGTGCTGTGCTATGTCCTGAGGGGCACAGAAAGAATAAAACCATATTATCCCACCCTTGAGTAACTCAACCTAGGTAGTGCTTGACTGGATGTGTATTGTATACTGAGCTGGATGTATATTGTTTATATAGTGAGCAGTGTTTAAATAAAATTAGAATTACTTGGCAACATTTAAAAATCAGGAGACTTCTCATGAAAAGCTAGATTAATCATTTCTTTTGAAATATGGAAAGATCTGGCAGTTCTGGGTCCTCTCTGTCCCACGGCTATTGCCAGCTGGAGGGGAGCATCTGTCATCCCTTTTGGCAGGGCCTGAGTTTGCCTAGTTCCCTGCAGGCCCCACCACCCCCTCCACCACAGAGAGAGAAGGCACAACTTGGCACAGGACCAGTTCCTGCCCTTCCACACCACATGGGTGGCTTTGCCTTTACATGGTTGCTGCAAACAAAACAAACAGTCCTAACTGCCAGTCATTTAAAAAGGAATAGTATTCCTCGCTGGATTATTAGGGGGGCATGGTGGCAGGCACCTGCAATACCAGCTACTCAGGAGGCTGAGGCATAAGAATCACTTGAACCCAGGAGGCAGAGATTGCAGTGAGCCGAGATCGCACCACTGCACTCCAGCCTGGGCAACAGAGTGAGACCCTGTCTGGAAAAAAAAAAGATAATATTCCTCTTTCCGAAATGAACTTTCTATGGCAGGAATGCACTAACAGAGGTGGATGCTCTGAGGCTCTGAGGCTTCAGCCTGCTGGTCTCCCCTCAGCCCATCATCTTGCCAGGTATTAGGTAGTTCATATTAAAACAGATGTAGCTTTTAGGCCAAGTGTGGTGGCTCACACCTGTAATCCCAACATTTTGGGAGGCTGAGCCCAGGAGTTTGATAGCAGCCTGGGCAACATAGTGAGACCCCTGTCTCTACAGAAAACAGAAAAAAACAGCCAGCCAGCCTGGGCGACACGGTGAGACACATCTCTACAAAAAAAAAAAAAACAACATAAAAATTAGCTGGGCATGGTGGTGCATGCCTGTAGTCCCTGCTACTTGGGAGGCTGAGGCAGGAGGATTGATTGAGCCCAGGTGGTGAAGGCTGCAGTGAGCCATGATTGTGCAACTACACTCCAGCCTAGGTGACAGAGCAAGATTCTGTCTCAAAAAAAAAAAAAAAAAATCCAAATAAACAAACAGATGTAATTTTTAAAATAATAGACTTAATTAGCCGGGTGTAGTGGCAGGTGCCTGTAGTCCCAGCTACTCGGGAGGCTGAGGCAGGAGAATCACTTGAACCCGGGAGGCAGAGGTTGCAGTGAGCCGAGATTGTGCCACTGCACTCCAGCCTGGCTGACAGAGCTAGACTCTGTCTCAAAATAAACAAACAAATAAATAAAATAATCGACTTTATTTTTAGAACAGTTTTAGATTTACAGAAAAATTGGCCAGGCATAGTGACTCACGCCTGTAATCCCAGTACTTTGGGGGACCGAGGTGGGCAGATCACTAGAGGTCAGTAGTTTGAGACCAGCCTGGCCAACATGGTGAAACCTCGTTTTTACTAAAAATACAAAAATTAGCCGGGCTTGGTGGTGGGCGCCTATAATCCCAGATACTCGGGAGGCGGATGTTGCAGTGAGCTGGGAGCCGAGATCATGCCATTGCACTCCAGCCTGGGGGCAGAGTGAGACTCCATCTAAAAAAAAAAAAGATTTACAGAAAAATTGACATATACAGAAAATTTCCATATACCTTGCATTCAGTTTCCCCTATTATTAATATCTTACATTAGTATGGTATACTTGTTAAAATTAATGAACAAATATTGATATAATATCACTAACTAAAGTCCATACTTTACTCAGCTTTTCTTAATTTTTACCTAATAGCCTTCTCATGTTGCAGGAGCCCATCTAGGATACCATATTACATCTACTTGTCATGTCCCCTTACGCTGGTCTTAGCTGGGACAGTATGCCTGACTTTCCTTATTTTAATGACTGTGACAATGTTTTTTTTGAGACGGGGTCTGGCTCTGTCACCTAGACTGGCATACAGGGGCCTGATCTTGGCCCACTGCAACCTCCGCCTCCCGGGCTCAAGCCATCCTCCTACCTCACCTTCCTAAGTAGCTGGGACTACATGTGTGCACCGCTAAACTCGGCTAATTTTTTTGTATTTTTTGTAGAGATGGGGTTTCACCATGTTCCCCAGGCTGGTCTTGAACTTCTAAGCTCAAACTATCCACCTGCTTCAGCCTCCCACAGTGCTGGAATTACAGGTATGACCTGCACCTGGCTGACCATGGCAATTTTAAGGGGTACTGGAAGTTCAGTGTTTGTTGTTGTTGTTGTTGTTGTGTTGTGTTGTGTTTTTTCTTTTTTGAGACAGAGTCTTGCTCTGTCACCCAGGCTGGAGTGCAGTGGCGTGATCTCAGCTCACTACAACCTCCGCCTCCCAGGTTCAAGCGATTCTCCTGTCTCAGCCTTCTCAGTAGCTGGGATTACAGGGGTCCACCACCATGCACAGCTAATTTTTTTGTATTTTTAGTAGAGACAGGGTTTCACCAGTTGGCCAGGCTGGTTTCGAACTCCTGACCTCAAGTGATCTGCCCACCTTGGTCTCCCAAAGTGCTAGGATTACAGGCATGAGCCACTGTGCCCAGCCAAGTTCAGGGTTTCGTAGGATATCCCTCTAATAGAATTTATTTGGTGTTTTTCTCATGGTTGAACTAGGGGTGTGGAGTTTTAGGAGTGGAACCACAAGGTAAAGTCCCATTTTCTTTTTTCGTTTTTTTTTGACGGAGTCTTGCTTTGTCTCCCAGGCTGGAGTGCAGTGGTGTGATCTTGGCTCACTGCAACTTCAGCCTCCCAGGTTCAAGCAATTCTCCTGCCTCAACCTCCCGAGTCGCTGGGACTACAGGCGTGCGCCACCACACTTGGCTAACTTTTGTGTTTTTAGTAGACATGGGGTTTCACCATATTGGCCAGGCTGGTCTCGAACTCCTGACCTCGTGATCCACTAGCCTCGCTCTCCCAAAGAGCTGGGATTACAGGCGTTAGCCACCACACCCAACCAAAGTCCCAAAGTCCCATTTTCATCACATCATATCAAGGGTACATTCTCTCCTCTTTTTTTTTTTTTTTTTGAGACAGAGTCTCTCTCTATTGCCCAGGCTGCAGTGCAGTGATGCGATCTCGATGTCAACTCACTGCAACCTCCACCTCCCAGGCTCAAGCGATTCTCCTGCCTCAGCCTCCATAGTAGCTGGTACTACAGGTGCCCACCGCCAATCCCAGATAATTTTTGTATTTTAGGGTGTACGCTCTCAAAATGACCTATCAACATGACATATCAATGACTTGATCACTTAGCTGAGGTAGTATTTGTCAGGTTTCTGCATGTAGTCTTTTTTCTCTTTTTCTATATGTACTCTTTGGAAGGAAGGAGTAATGTTCCCCTCCTTGAGGGCAGAGTAGCCATATTAATTATTTGGTATTCTTCTGCATGGGAAATTTATCTGTAATTCTCCTTTTATCTATTCAATCATGTATTGATATTGGTACAGACTCACGGATATTTATTTTATACTTTGGGTCATAATCCAATATTTTATTGATTTTATTTCTTAAATTGTTCCTGCTTTGGCCACTGGGAGCTCTTTTCTATTTGTCTTTGTTGTTGTTGTTGCTTTTGAGACCGGGTCTCATTCTGTTGCCAAGGCTGGAGTGCAGGGGTGCAATCTTGGTTCATTGCAGCCTCAACCTCCTGGACTGAAGTGATCCTTCTACTTCAGCCTCCTGAGTAACAGTGACTACAGACAGGCACCACAGACATGTGCCACCATGCCTGGCTAATTTTTACAGTTTTTGCAGAAATGAGGTTTCACCATATTGGCCAGGTTGGTCTTGAACTCCTGAGCTCAAGCAATCCACCCACCTCAGCCTCCCAAAGGTGCTGGGATTACAGGTGTGTGCTATTGCACCTGGCTCACTTGTTTTTTTGACATAGCCTCAGAATTGGATTTTTAGGTTTTTGTTTTTTAGGACTTCCTTACTTTCTGACACTACGAGGTCCTCCAGCATTATCATATATATTTCCTAACTCCGATCCTAGAATCAGCCATTTCTCCTAGGGGCCCTAGTTCCTTTTATTAGAGAATGGTATTAGAACAAAGATCTAAGAACTAGATAGGTATAATTTTTATTTTTTATATTTTGCTACACTAAAGAACAAAAATGATCATTAAAAATTTTTTTTTTTTTTTTTTGAGATGGAGTCTCGCACTGTCGCCCAGGCTGGAGTGTAGTGGCGCGATCTCGGCTCACTGCAACCTCTGCCTCCCAGGTTCAAGCAATTCTTCTGCCTCAGCCTCCCGAGTAGCTGAGATTACAGGCACCCACCACCACGCTTGGCTAATTTTTTTGTATTTTTTTTAGTAGAGGTGGGGCTTCACTATATTCATCAGGCTGATCTTGAACTCCTGACCCTGTGATCCACCCACCTCGGCCTCTCAAAGTGTTGGGATTACAGGCGTGAGCCACCGCGCCCAGCCTATTTTTTTTTTTTTTTTTAATTTAAAAACTGTTGAAGGCCGGGCCCGGTGGCTCATGCATGTAATCCCAGCACCTTGGGAGGTTGAGGCAGGTGGATCACTTGAGGCCAGGAGTTTGAGACCAGCCTGGCCAACATGGTGAAACCCCGTCTCTACCAAAAATACAAAAAAATTAGCTGGGAGTGGTGGCACATGCTTGTAATCCCAGCTACTTGGGAGACTGAGGCAGGAGAAACACTTGAACCCAGAGGTGGGGGTTGCAGTGAGCCGAGATGGTGCTGCTGCACTCCAGCTTGGGTGACCGACTAAGACTCCATAACAAACAAACAAACAAACAAACAAACAAACTGTTGAGGGCCAGGCATGGTGGCTCATGCCTGTAATCCCAGCACTCTGGGAGGCTGAGGTAGGAGGATCACGAGGTCAGGAGTTCGAAACCAGCCTGACCAACATGGTGAAACCCTGTCTCTACTAAAAATACAAAAATAAGCTGGGTGTGGTGGTAGGCACCTGTAATCCCACTTACTTGGGAGGCTGAGGCAGGAAAAACGCTTGAACTCAGGAGGCAGAGGTTGCAGTGAGCTGAGATAGTGCCATTGCAGTCCAACCTGAGCAACAGAGCACAACTCCGTCTCAAAAAACAACAAACAACAACTGTTGCATCCCCAGGGCCAACCACCTCAGATTGACCTGTGCCCAACCTCAGAATACCTGTCCTGCCTTTCCTTTGGCAGTCAGGCTTAGATGCTGTTTGGTGGCCTTCCTTCAGGTGGGTACCAGCCTGGCTCAGGTGGGCACTGATGAAACACAAAGAAAGGAGAAGCTAATGTTGTGGGAGGGGCCGAAAGAAATTTTAAACCTTCAGAGTGGCTCAGGAAGAGCAGGAAGTGCTCTTGAAAAGCAGACACTATGGCTGCCGGCTATTTTAGACTCCTCAGCCCCAGCTTGCTGCCTGGTACACGAAAGGCCTCCATCAGCATCTGCTGAGCGTCTCACTCCATTGCTGTGGAGCAGCCCACAGGATATAAGCAGAGCCCTCAATGTGGGAAGCCCCAAAGTAGTTCTCCAGCCTTACCACTCATTTCATGTGGAAGAATCCTGACAGGTTTCCGAGTCCTAGGATTTATTATGCATGCCTTCCAATGTCTGGAGATTTCTTGGTGGCATCTCCAGTGAAAGGAACATTTGGTGGATTACCTTGGAAGTGAAGTCATCACAGGTGTCCTGGAGCACTGCCCACTCAGCAAGGTAATGCTATGAATTCTGAGAATCCACTGGCCTAACGGGGTAGAGGGAAGGATATAAAGTGAAGTCAAGGCCCTGCCTCAGGAGTGTGTGAGCCATGGGGACTGAGACAACCCCTAGGCAGTGGGTGCCACATCAGAAGTCTCACCAAGTTGCTGGTGAGGCTGGGAGGTAAGGCGACGGGGCGGCCGCGGGGGAGGGGGAAAAGAAAATGATTGGGGGGGGGGGGGGTGTAGAGAAAGGGGGTACTCCCATAGCCAAGCTCACTGCCAGTAAGAAACAAGCTGGACAGCCCGAGCTGCCTGCTGGGGAACAGCAAGTGGGTCAGCAAGGGGCATAAGAAGGAAAGTGGGTATCGGGAAGGTGCGGAACAAGATTCCTAAACCTGGGCTTGGGCAAACTTCATGGGGGAGCCTGAAACAGGGTGCACACAAAACCAGAAGGACATGCACATTTTTCAGATGACAGAGACTTAACGAAACATGTCTTGGCCGGGTGTGGTGGCTCACACCTGTAATCCCAGCAGTCTGGAAGGCCAAGGTGGGTGGATCACGAGGTCAGGAGTTCAAGACCAGCTTGGCCAATATGGTGAAATCTCATCTCTACTAAAAACACAAAAATTAGCCAGGTGTGGTGGCACATACCTGTAATCCCAGCTACTCCGGAGACTGAGGCAGGAGAATTGCTTAAATCCAGGCGGGGCGGAGGTTGTAGTGAGCCGAGATCACATCACTGCACTCCAGCCTAGGCAACAGAGCAAGATTCCGTCTCAGAAAAAAATAATAATAAAATAAAATAAATATATCTGTTTCTCAAAGGTTGACATTGTTAGCACCAGGGAATGTAAGCACCAAAGTCTGTAAGTGGTGGCAAATCCTTGCCTCCTCAGGAGAAAGAATTCCACCAAGTGACATAAGACAGGGGGAGAGAAGCAAGTTTTAGAGCAGAAGTGAAAGTTTTATTAAAGTTTTAGAGCAGGAACAAAAGTAAAAGCACATGGCTGGGTGTGGTGGCTCGCACCTGTAATCCCAGTGAGAAGTGAAGCCAGCTGGACTTCCTGGGGCCAGTGGGGACTTGGGGAACTTTCCTGTCTTACAGGAGGATTGTAAAATGCACCAATCAGTACTCTGTAAAACACACCAATCAGCAGGATTCTAAAGGTAGGCAATCTGCGGGGAGGATTGAAAAAAGGACACTCTGATAGGACAGAAATGGAACATAGAGTGTGGCGGGGCGGAGGGTGACAATAAGGGAATAAAACCTGGCCACGCCCCAGCCAGCAGTGGCAATCCATTCGGGTCTCCTTCCACACTGTGGCAGCTTTGTCCTTTTGCTCTTCACAAGAAACCTTGCTACTGCTCACTCTTTGGGTCCGTGCCATCTTCAGGAGCTGTAACACTCACCTGCAAAGGTCCCCAGCTGCATTCTTATAAAGTCAGTAAGACCACGAACCAACTCTGGACACACCAGCACTTTGAGAGGCCAAGGCAGGTGGATCATCTGAGGTCAGGAGTTCAAGACTAGCCTAGCCAATGTGGTGAAACCCCATGGCTACTAAAAATACAAAAATTAGGTGGTGGTGTATGCCTGTAATTCCAGCTATTTGGGAGGCTGAGGCAGGGGAATCACTTGAACTTGGGAGGTGGAAGTTGCAATGAGCAGAGGTCGCACCACTGCACTGCAGTTTGGGTGACAAAGACTCTCACAAAATAAATAAATAAAAAAAATAAAATAAAATAAAAAGTTTTAGAGCAGGAACAAAATTAAAAGTACACTTGGAAGAGGGCCAACTGGGTGATTTGAGAGATTCAAGTGCACGGTTTGGCCTTTGACTTGGAATCTTATAAGCTGGCAAGCTTGGAGGGTGTGTGGGGTGGTTGCACCCCTTCTCCCCTGATTCTTCCCTTGGGGTGGTCTGCCAGCACTTGGGAGGGGCCCCTGGCACAGTGTGTTTACTGAAGTGGTGTGCATGCTCACAAGGTATTTTTCTCTTACCAGTTGAGTGTTCCTAAGGGAGGAGACCACCCCTCATATTGTCCTATGCCCAATTTCTGCCTCCAAAGAGAGAAAAAGTAAAAACTAAAAGGCAGAAATGAAATCCACAAGCAGACAGCCCAGTGCCACACCCTGGGCCTGGAAGTTAAAGATTGACCCCTGATCTAATCGGTTATGTTATCTATAGATTACAGACATTGTATAGAAAAGCACTGTGAAAATCCCTATCCTGTTTTGTTCCGATCTAATTACCAGTGCATGCAGCCCCTAGTCACGTACCCCCTGCTTGCTCAATCAATCATGACTCTCTCACACACACCCTCTTAGAGTTGTGAGCCCTTAAAAGGGACAAGAATTGCTCACTCGGGGAGCTTGGCTCTGGAGACAGGAGGCTTGCCGATGCTCCTGGCCAAATAAACCCCTTCCTTCTTTAACTCATTGTCTGAGGAGTTTTGTCCGTGGCTTGTCCTGCTACATTTCTTGGTTCCCTGACCGGGAAGCAAGGTGATTGGCGAATGGTCGAGGCAGCTCCTTAGGCTTAAGCCTGCCCTCTGGAACATTCCTGCGGGGGACTCCTACCAGCCCTAGCGATGCGGATCCTGAGAGCGCTCCCAGGTAGGCATTTGCCCCAGTGGTACGCCTCACCAGAGCAGTGTGTGGCAGGCCTCTGTGGAGGATCAACACAGTGGCTGAACACTGGAAAGGAACTGGTACTTGGAGTCTGGACATCTGAAACTTGGCAAGACTAGTCTTTGGAACTTGCCCACTCCGTTTGAGTGGAAGCGTGGCCTGATCACCCACGGTGTGCCTTTATTGGCACTTTGGTTTTGGTTTTGGTTTTGACTTGGTTTGAATTGCTTGACAGGTCTGGTCTTGGGAACTTGCCTAATCCATTTGAGTGGAAGCGTGGCCTGATCACCCATGGTGTGACTGTACCGGCACTTTGGTTTTTGTTTTTGACTTGACTTGGATTTCTTGATACTTTGGTTTTGGTTTTGACCTGGCTTGGATTTCTGGATACTCTGGTTTTGGTTTTGATTTTGCTTTGGTGTAAACTACAAAAGCGTGTGTGTGCCCTTTTTACCTATTCTTTGTTTTGTGGTGTGCATGTGGTGTGAGTGTGGTGTTTTGTCTCGAAGAAACATAGGTGAGGCACAAAGTAAGCCCACACCACTAGGAACTATGTTGAAAATTTTCAAAAACAAGGATTTAAGGGAGACTATGGAATACTATGACACCGGGAAAACTTAAAACTTTGTGTGAGATAGACTGGCCAGCATTAGAGGTAAGTTGGCCATTAGAAGGAAGCCTGGACAGGTCCCTTGTTTCAAAGGTATGGCACAAGGTAACCTGTAAGCCAGGGAACCCAGACCAGTTCCTGTACATAGACACTTGGTTACAGCTGGTTTTAGACCTCTCGCCCCCAACACACAGTGGTTGAGAGAATAGCAGCATAAGTGAAAAAGGCAAGAAAAGACCAGCAGAGAGAGAGAAAAAAAAGAGACAGAGAGGAAAAGAGGCAAAGAGAGAGAGGAAGAGACAGCGAGAAAGAGAGAGACAAAGAGGGAGTCAAGGAGAGAGAGAGAGAGAAAGAAAGAGAGAGGCAGACAGAGAGAGGAAGAGACAGAGGCAAAAGGAAAGTCAAAGAGAGGGAAAGTCAAAGAGAAAGAGAGAAAGAGATATACAAGTAGTTAAGAAAAAAAAGCCATCTATACCAATTCTAAGTTAATTTGGACAAAACAAGGTCTTATTAATAGCAAAGGATAATTAAAATCCCAAACTTACAAGGTTTTCAAGAAAAGTAAAGTTTGCTAAAAGTTAAGAGTGTAACATGTATTATAGTAGCTTCTATTCTTTTGGCCTCAGACAATCTAGTCCACAGACATAAAAACAGGTTTGCTTTAGAAAAGAATGATTATCATCTTTGGGGGGAAAAAAAGGAATAAAAAGGAAAAAAAGGGGGGTGGTGTGGAATTTATATAAAAAGAGTGTTATATGGTAAATTCTTGTCCTGAAATAAATTAACTGGTTGTTTAAAGAAACAAATGTTTGTAATAAGTCAGAAAGTTAAGGCATGTTGAAAAATTGCCCGTAAAATTTGTAGAAAAAAAGTTACAAAAAAAATGTGTGTTAAGAATTTATGCAAAAAATGTTGTATAATTTAAAAGTAACTAGGCCTCCTGAATGTAAAACTATTGGAGAAAAAAAAACAGTTTATGTGCAAGGTGTATAAAAAAAGTAAAATATACCTTTAGTAAAAGGATTATAAGGAAGCATAAGAACGTACATTTTTACCTACATTAAAAAGTTAAAAAAATTATTGTTTTGAAGGTTTAAGCAAGTTTTAAAACGTTAACTGTAAAGAGAATTCTGTGTGTAAACATATTAGCTAAAGTTAAAGAAGTATTATCCAGTTTTTCTGTGAACTAGACGTTAAAGTAAAAGCATAACAGCTTTTTCTTAAAGTACCAACCTGCTCTTTAGCAAAAATTATAAAAGGTTAAAAAGAGTCCATAAAATCTTACCTTATAGTCAAACACTAAAAATTAGATAAATGTGTCTACAAGGTTTTATTAAAATTAGGTTTAACATTAATAACACACTAATATAAAGATAAAATTTAGCTTATCTGGTATAAAAATCATACAAAAAGCATTATTAAATATAAAATAGTGTTTAGCTTTCTTTGGTCTAAAAACGAATAAAAATAGGAGCTAAAGGAAATTTCCCAGTAAAAAAGCACTAAGGACTATAAAGTCCACTGCCAAGGTCCCCACATTTAAAACAAAAGGTCAATTTCTTAGAAATTATATACTTGGTTTATCTTCCACTTTCCTTTCTCTCAAAAACTAAAAGTCTTTTAGCACATGTACCACACCTAGAATTTCCGGTAAACCAGCACCAGCCTGAAGATCACGTTCTCATCGAAAGGTGGAAAGAAGAAAAACTCAAGCCAGCCTGGGAAGGACCCTATTTGTGCTGTTAACCACCAAGACTGCTGTTAGTACAGCAAAAAAGGATGGACTCATCACACCCGAGTCAAGAAAGTGCCACCCGCTCTAGAGTTGCAGGCCACAGTCCCAGGGGAAAACCCTACCAAACTAAAGCTAAGAAAAATCTAACTTTTTTCATCTATTCTGTTACTCTTTCTTCTTTCCGTGCTCTATTGCTGACCATCTAGTTATTAACATAACCAAGTCAATTTTGCCTCAAACTATTGCATTTAATGCTTGCCTTGTTATACCCTGTGGGGACTTGCCAAATCAAAGACAGCTTTCTACTTCAGAAAAGTACTTCTGTCCCTCCTGACTTTCCTCAGACTGGGCATTAGTAAACTAGGACCATTTAATCCAGGGAGATTTCAATAAAGACCCCATTGCCAAGGAGGAGTCTTGCCCCCTGATGTAGAGCTTTCATGCCATAGTTGGTCCAACGTTCTGTGGACCACTAAAGAGCAAGGATGGACTGCCCCAACCAATTTTTGTAATTTCCTAGAACCATACATTCATTTTACTAGAGGATCATAGAAGTTAAAGACTTAAAACAAACTTAAGCAATTAAGACAGGATACCAAGATGCAAATGCCTGGTTAAAATGGATCAAATATTCCATCTGCACATTAAACAAAAGCAATTATCATGCTTGTGCACATGGCAGGCCAGAGGCCCAGACTGTCCCCCTTCCACTAAGGTGGTCCTCCAGTTGACCAGGCATAGGCTGCATAGTTGCTCTTTTCCAGAATTCTACAGCCTAGAGTAATAAGTCATGCCAAACTCTCTCTGCTATTTCCCGAAGTCCAGCACCTTGCGGGTCAGCTTCTGAGGGCCATCTAGCTTCTGTCTCCCAACACTAAGTTCACTTTGTGTCTCTCACGACAGGGAGGAAACTTAGCATTCCTTAGAGACCTGAAGGGATGTGATGAGCTTAAGAATTTTCAAGAGCATATCAATCAGTCAGCCCTTGTTCATCCCTGAGCGGATGTGTGGTGGTATTGTGGTGGACCTTTACTGGGCACTCTGCCGAATAACTGGAGTGGCACTTGTACTTTAGTCCAATTGGCTATCCCTTTCTCCCTGGCATTTCATCAACCAGAAGGAAAAAAAATGAGACATTGTAAAGCAAGAGAAGCCCCTTATGGGTCTTTCGACTCTTATGTCTATTTAGACGCAATTGGAGTCCCACGAGGAATACCAGATCAATTTAAAGCTTGAAATCAAATAGCTGCAGGATTTAAGCCAATATTTTAGTAGGTGACAGTTAATAAAAATGTAAATTAGATAAACTACATCTATTACAACCAACAGCAATGAAGTTTTCATGAGTTAAAAGAAAAACTCATGTTGGACCCAGCTCTGAGGCTACCTGCCCTGACAAAATTCTTCACACTCTATGTGTCAGAAAGAGAAAAAATGGCAGTTGGAGTTTTAACCCAGACTGTGGGGCCCTGGCCAAGACCAGTGGCCTATCTCTTAAAACAACTAGACAGGGTTTCCAAAGGCTGACCCCCCAGGTCTAAGGGCCCTAGCAGCAATGGCCCTGTTAGCACAAGAAGCAGATAAACTAACCCTTAGGCCATATAAACTAACCTAAAGGCTCCCTATGCTGTGGTAACTTTAATAAATACCAAAGGACATTATTAGTTAACAAATGCTAGATTAACCAAGTACCAAAGCTTGCTATGTGAAAATCCCCACATAACCACTGAAGTTTGCAACACCCTAAACCCCACCACCTTCCTCCCGGTATCAGAGAACCCAGTTGAACATAACTGGGTAGAGGTGTTGGACTCAGTTTATTCTAGCAGGTCCAACCTCCGAGACCACCCTTAAACATCAGTAGACTGTGAGCAGTACATGGATGGGAGCAGCTTCGCTAACCCCTGCAAAGTGACTCTGAAGAAGACAACAAGCCCTGCTCCAGTCATACCTGGAAACTGACTGGTCCACGCACAGCCGAAGCATGAGGAAACTCATTGTGGGGCTCATTTTCCTTAAAATTTGGACTTGCACAGTAGGGACTTCAACTGACCTTCCTCAGACTGAGGGCTGTTCCTAGTGTATACATCAAGTCACTGAGGTAGGACAAAAGGTTGCTATTTTACAGTTATTATAAGTGTACTGGAAATCTAAAAAGAACTTGTTTGTATAATGTCAGTCTATACAAGGTATGTAGCCCAGGAAATGACCAACCTGATGTGTGTTATGACCCATCTGAGCCTCCCATGATCACAGTTTTAAAAATAAGATTAAGGACTGAGGACTGGTAGGGGCTTATAAATGATACGAGTAAAGTGTTAGCCAAAACAGAAAAAAGAAAGGGTGCTCAAACAAGTCACCTTAAAATTTGATGCCTGTGCTGTCATTAATAGTAATAAGTTAGGAATAAGGTGTAGTTCTCTTAATTAGAAAAGAGGCTATCTGGCAGAAAATAAGTACATCTGTCATAAATTAGGACTGTGTGGAAATAAATGTAAATACTGGTCTTGTGCCATTTAGGCCACTTAGATTAAAAAAAAAAAAAAAAGGATCCAGTCCACCTTCAGAAAGAAAAAAATGGCCCTTCCTGTACTAAAGGACAATGTAACCCCTTAGAGCTAGTAATAACCAATCCCCTGATCCTCGCTGGAAAAAAAGGGGAACGTGTAACCCTAAAAATTAATGAAGCCAGACTAGATCTTCAAGTAAATATTGTGGTTTCAGAAAAAGTTTATAAATGCTCTCCTGAGCCAGTATTTTTTTTTTTTTTTTTTTTTTTT